>NC_070601.1:2694174-2796674 GCF_027409825.1 Scomber japonicus
TTCCTTCCTCCCTTTCTTCCCTCCCTCCTACCTTCCTTCCTTCTTTCCTTCTGTCTTTCTTCTTTCCTTCCTTCCCTCCCTCCTTCTTTCCTCCTTCCCTCCTTCCTCCCTCCCTCCTTTCCTTCCTTCCTTCCTCCCTCCCTCCTACCTTCCTTCCTTCGTTCCTTCCTTCCTTTCTTCTGTCCTTCTTTCCTCCTTCTCTCTTTCCTTCCTTCCTCCCTTTCTTCCCTCCCTCCTACCTTCCTTCCTTCTTCCTTCCTTCCTTCTGTCTTTCTTCCTTCCTTCTTCCTCCTTTCCTTCCTTCCTTCCTTCCTTCCTTGACTCTAGGACAACAGGAGGGTTAAGCATCTAGGTCAGTGATTCTTAAACCTTTTGAGATATATGCAAACCTGATGTTGCTGCTCGATGTTTCAGAAAGAGAAAAAGTCTGCAAGCAAGCAAGCAACAGCAACAAACAGGCGTCTTCAATCAAGTCTGAACTCAATTTGACATTCATGCCAAATCAAACAATTAGTCTATAAACATTAGAAACATCGTCCTTTTTTTTTTGGTTCCACTTGACAGCCAAGTATGGAAGCCCGGGAGTGACAAACGATGTGTAACTCCAGATTTAATTTTTTTCTTTCTTTGCTCCCTCCTCCTTCCACACTTCTTTACTCCTTTCCTTCCTTCCTCTTTTCCTCCCTCTCTTTACTCCTTTCTTTCCTTCCTTCTTTCCTTCCTTCCTCTTTACTCCTTTCCTTCCTTCCTTCCTTCCTTCCTCTTTCTTTATTTTTTGCTTCGTTCTTCCCCTCCTCCCCTCTTTCTTTGCTCCCTCCTCCTTCCACACTTCTTTCCTCACTTCTTTCCTTCCTTCTCTCCTTACTTCCTTCCTCTTTTCCTCCCTCTCTCCTTACTCCTTTCCTTCCTTCCCTCCCTCCTCTGTCTTTACTACTTTCTTTCCTTCCTTCCTTCCTTCCTTCCTTCCTTCCTTCCTTTGTTCGGGTGCAAAGGGATTAAAAAGGGAAAGAAAAGAAAAGAAGAAGAAGAAAAAAAATGTTGCTGCTAAATTCAAACAAACTAGAACAATTTAAAGTTTAATATGTATTATAGTGAGTAGTGTTCTGCTATATAATAAAGATTCATGTTAAATGGATATTATTTTTCTTGCAGTTTTTAAATTAGAAATCATATAAAATGTGAAGCCTGCACTCAAAACTATTGAGTATGATGAACTCCTATCATGATTTGACCACATAGCAAAATGAAAATGAATTGCTATTGGCAGCTTGACAATGATAATCACGTTACTGGATTTTTAATTTAAACAAATGTAAGGGCTCCACTTTTTTTTTTTGTTTTTTTTGTTTTATATATAATCAATTCTTCATCTCAAAAAAACATCCAATTTGAAAAATCAATGGTTGCAGTTCTTGTCATTTACCTTTATTGATAGTAGAGCTATGACAGGAAATGAGGAGGCTGAGAAGAAGACGGATGATATGGGATGATGACACCTGCACCTGCTAGACTCGGACTAGGATCACCAGGTTGCACCCCCCCCCTCCCCCGCCCCGCCCCCCCCCTCATATATTTCCCTCCTTTTATGTTCCCCTTCAGCAATAAGACTGATCACAGTGTTTTCCTGTAAACAAGATCCTCCTGCAGAGAGGAGGCACAGCTCATCAAATATGCTGCTAATAATAGAAAGTGAAGAGAAAAATGAAAGAAAAATGCAAATTAAGATGATGTTTATGAGTCAGTCTCCTTGAGTTTTAATCAAATAAATAAATATCGGGTTTAACGACGGTGCATTTGTGCCATAAATCCTATTTTTTTTTAATGTATTATCTGATTATTTGTGTCATTGCTTTTTGCTTTTTCCACTGTTTTAATAATATAAAATAAACACTAAGAGATCCTATGTGTTTAAAAGAGTAATGACCTCATGACATAAATCATTCACACATATGAGGAAATGAAATATCAGTTTGATTGAATGCTTTCAATTTAAAGGCACCCTTTGACTTCCATACCCAAAGGCCATCGCTGCTGTATATGAAGAACATCCCTTTTTTTTTCTAGCAGGGCTCATACCTTTTCATCTTTCCCCTCTCTCTCTCTCTCTCTCTCTCTCTCTCTCTCTCTCTCTCTCTCTCTCTCTCTCTCTCCCTCTCTCTATGTCTCTCTCTCTATGTCTCTCTATCTCTCTTTTTCTCTGTCTCTCTCTCTGTCTCTCTCTCTCTCGCTCTCTCTCTCACTCTCTCTCTCTGTGTCTCTCTCTCTCTCTCTCTTTCCCTCTCTCTCTATGTCTCTCTCTCTCTCTGTCTCTCTCTCTCTCGCTCTCTCTCTCTCTCTCTCTCTGTGTCTCTCTCTCTCTCTCTCTTTCCCTCTCTCTCTATGTCTCTCTCTCTCTATGTCTCTCTCTCTCTCTCTCTCTCTCTCTCTCTCTCTCTCTCTCTCTCTCTCCCTCTCTTTACTCAACCTGAAAAGAAGACAATAGGTAGTACTGTAGTAGGAGTCTTTTTTTTTCTCTTTAAGTACACACAATCTGCAAAATGACACTGACATGGACGTTCCCAGCGGCTGCCACATGAAGAAGAAGAGACATTAGTAAATAATAGCGGGTTGATAACGGTGAAAATGCACCATCAAATGTACTTCATAATGCTTTACTGCTGCCATTCACTGACATTTATATATCACTTTTTTAGTGGTGGGCCAATGAAACGCCGGCTTTGAAATAAAGTCGGCCATGATTCATGTCTCTGCTGTGTCAGTCTTACATTAATATTATGACCATATCCATCATGTCAGCCATCTATAATGAACAGATGCTGTAAAACACAATTTGGCATGACAAGAGGGAGAGAGGTGGTGGTGGAGGGAGAGCGTTTTCATTGATGGCAGCCGTGGGTTTGCCTTTCAAACGGGCAAGCAAGCAAGCAAGCAAGCAGCAAGCGCTCGAACCCGGCATGAATTGAGCGGTGATGTTGGTTGTAAGAGAAGAACAAGTTGTTTAGAGTTTAGAGCAGATCTTTCATATCAGATGTCTGAAATTAAATAATGGAGGTTTGGAAATTGTTGCTGGGGAAGAATAAGCTCATGAATTTAAAAAAATGGCGAAATAAATATGAATAAATAAAGTTTTTTAACCTTTGACCCCGTCTGTTTTGACTGTTCCTTCTTTCCTCCCTTCCTTCTTTCCTTCTGTCTTTCTTCCTTCCCTCCCTCCCTCCTTCTCTCTTTCCCTCCTTTCCTTCCTTCCTTCTGTCCTTCTTTCCTCCCTCCCTCCTTCTCTCTTTCCCTCCTTTCCTTCCTTCCTTCCTTCCTTCCCTCCCTCCCTCCTTTCCTTCCTTCCTTCTTCCTTCCTTCCCTCCCTCCCTCCTTTCCTTCCTTCTTCCTCCCTCCCTTCCTTCCTCCCTCCCTCCCTCCTTCTCTCTTTCCCTCCTTTCCTTTCCTTCCTTCTTTCCTCCCTCCCTCCTACCTTCCTTCCATCCCACCCTCCCTCCTTTCCTTCCTTCTTTCCTCCTTTCCTAACTTCCTCCCTTGACTTGAGGACAACAGGAGGGTTAAGCATCTAGGACTAGGATCTATTGACTGAAAACACTAGTTGAGAGATGTATGTGAGCTGCAATAAGTGATATATATATCTGTCTTAAATTTAATAACTTTTGGAGGGATTTAAGATTACAAAAATAATCTAAACATTTAGTTTAACAGTAATCTTCTTCTCTTTGATTCCTTAATAATGGTCTCACTATAAGATTTATCTCATGACTCTTTGGGGCAGGTCCCTAAGTCTGGATAAAATACTATCACCGTTGTTTCAACAGCCTTTAAATAACTTTATTTACTAAAGTGAAGCAGGTGCTCGCCACATGTGGAAACAACAGCAACACACACACACACACACACACACACACACACACACACACACACACACACACACACACACACACACACACACACACACACACACACACACACACACACACACACACACACAGTATATATAACCTTGATGTCTAAGAAGCCGTTCACTTTTTAATCAAATTAAGCTCATTTTTAACCAGGATGTGTTTTAACCTGAGAGGTTTTAGTATTTTAAATGAGGAGTGCATGCGGGACTTTCCTTGTTATAATCATCTCACAATGCCGCCGATTTATCTTGTGACTCTTTGGTCTCGCAGGTTGGGAACAGCTGGTCTAGGTTACACATAATCATCCATTCAACAGCATTTCAATGACTTCAGGTTGCAAGTAAATACTGAAATAAAGCCTTTGAAATCCTTTTGAAACCTCAATGACTAGAAATATTTGGGATTTTTACAACTAAATTGGGTTTAATTCAATCAAAATAAGGCGCCTCCATTGACATCTGAAAGCAATGGGATCGTGTCATTGCTTACATGAGGAAGCACACAGGTATGAGACGGCATGTAGAGAGAGATATATTGATTATACATGTTGCTAAATTGACCTTTGACCCCAAGAGAAGACTTTATGTTGATTTTATTTGTTCTCAAAATGCCATTAAAAGACTAAAAAGTGATTAAAAAGAAATGCAAATGTGCTTGGCTTCTGTTTATTTGCATAACTCTGACACCTTTTTATAGAAACTAAGCGATGACCTCATGTCTAGAGCAGCCTGAATGCCATGGATTCACATATCTCACATAACCCTGTATAGTTTTCATCATGAATCATCCCATAAGGAAAACTTGAGAGCAGAGAGTTCAAATCACACCCGACACCAAAAATAATCTCCAGCTCCTGCTCTATATTTGACCGGCAGACCACATGCACTGGTCGTACTGTACTGTAGGTGTCTGCTGTCATCTTACTGGTTGTTGTTTTTTTTTTAATAATGCTTTTAACTGGGAGCGAATTCTTCTCAGTGCTGCTCAAACAGATTCTTTTAACATTTCTGCCAGATTTCACGCCACATCTCAGCTGTGATATCTTCACAGAGATCATTCTCCCGCATCTGTTTATTAGCCTGTGTGATAACGCAGGTGGTGGCAATCAGTAGAGGCTCTAATATTTTGAAGAGGAATGGCTGTTTGTGTGTGTTTGTGCGTTTCTGAATGGCCAATAAAGCCCAACTGGCCTTCTAAAAATGAAGCGTGAGTAAAAGCAGAGAGACGTTATTGGGCAGGACATTTTATTCTTCTCTTTTAATGCTGAATGGAGCAGGCTGGTGTGCATGATCCCAAATTACACCTAATGAGATTCTTTATTTATAAGAAGAAAAGCAGCCAAATTGAAGCTTTTTTTTTTCCCCCCCGTGAAAGCAGCACAAAGACTGAAAAGTGCCTCCAGGAGAGCTCATCAAACCCAGAAAAGGTGAATGAAAACCATCCAAATAATCAAATCATGCACCACTTTCCACTTCCTTACGTCTAACCCCAACCCCAACCTCTAACCCTCACTCTGCTCATTTCACACAAAAGGAAAAAAAACAGTTTGGCTCTTTAAAAACGCTACTTTTTCAAAAATGCTAATTTCCTAAATGTGTTTTGCCGACTGCGTCCGCCGCTAATGAAGGTGCATATTTCTCCCCTCCCCTCCCCTCCCCTCCCCTCGTACACTTTCATTTCCCCTCTCGCCCCGTTGAAAATTACACACAGCCTTGTTTTGTATGCAAAGATACCTCCCTTGCTCAGGGAAATGTTATTTGTGCGCCGTCTTTCCTGCTAATGCAACAAATGAGAAATGGCGATCCGGGCCTCGGGAAATGCTCAGGCCCGGCAACTGGCACTGTGATGTTTGAGCATAAGCCTCTCCTTTAAAAAAGCGTGTTGATTCTCCATACCCCAATATTGACCGACCGTCTCTGTTTGATGTATGCATGCACCCCCCCAACCCCCCTTACTCCCCACTCTATACCCCTGCACATACACACACATTCACACACTCCCCTCTCCCCCCCATATTGCCATGCAAACCCAATGTTTGGGCTTAACTTGTTAGTTCTGCTTCTGGAATAGCTGCTGATGCCCCGAGATATTAGTGTACGATGGACTGTTGTGATGGACCGACCGACCCCCGTCTGTCCGTCTGTCTGTCTGAGAGTTTGCACGGGCTCGCTGATGGGTGACGGATGTACTGTATCGTCTCGCAGTGTACAGACTTTGTCGTGTTCGTACGTGTTTACACTGGAGAGGATTATAAAAAAAGTGTGTTTATCATTCAACATTAACACATAGGTACATGTATGTGTTGAGTAAATTTCACTTTTAGGGTCTTCCTTTTAGGGTGTTCCTTCTTTCCCCACTTCCTTCCTTCCTCTTTTCCTCCCTTCCTTCCTTCCTTCTTTCCTCCTTTCCTTTGTTCCTTCCTCATTTCCTTCTTTCCCCACTTCCTTCCTTCCTCTTTCCTCCCTTCCTTCGTTCCTTCCTCATTTCTTTCCTCTTTTCCACCCTTCCTTCCTTCCTTCTTTCCTCCCTTCCTTCGTTCCATCCTCATTTCATTCTTTCCCCAATTCCTTCCTTCCTCTTTCCTCCCTTCCTTCGTTCCTTCCTCATTTCCTTCCTCTCTCTTTTCCACCCTTCCTTCCTTCCTTCCTTCTTTCCTCCGTAAATCCTTCGTAAATGTTAAAAAAATTACCTGTGGATAGATTTTAAAGGAACAGTTCACCTTTTTATGCTGCTTTATGTACAAATATACAACATAGGTTTAAAACATTGCATGTAATTATTCAACTGCTGATTCCCTAATGGTAAAATAAGTATTTAGACTAAGTAAAAGTAGCAATACCACAGTGTAAAAATACTCAACATAAGTAAAAGTACTATGTTTAATCAGCAAACTATACTTCAAGTATCAAGGTAACATGTGCAGTTACTTTATTATGTATTATAATATTGGTTTACTATCATTGTGTTAAAGTTGTTTGAGGTGGAGGAACTTCTTTGACCTACTTCTTCTACTGCTGGGTAGCTTTCCTCTTTTCCTCTTTCCATCCATCCTTCCTTCATTACTTCCTTCCTTCCTTCCTTCCTTCCTCTTTTCCTCCATTCCTTCCTTCTTTCCTCCTTTCCTTTGTTCCTTCCTCATTTCCTTCTTTCATCACTTCCTTCCTTCCTCTTTCCTCCCTTCCTTCGTTCCTTCCTTCCTTCTTTCCTCCCTTCCTTCGTTCCATCCTCATTTTCTTCTTTCTCCAATTCCTTCCTTCCTCTTTCCTCCCTTCCTTCGTTCCTTCCTCATTTCCTTCCTCTCTCTTTTCCACCCTTCCTTCCTTCCTTCCTTCCTTCCTTCTTTCCTCCCTTCCTTCGTTCCATCCTCATTTCCTTCTTTCCCCAATTCCTTCCTTCCTTTTTTCCTCCCTTCCTTCCTTCTTTCCTCCTTTACTCCTTTCCTTTGTTCCTTCCTCATTTCCTTCTTTCCCCACTTCCTTCCTTCCTCTTTCCTCCCTTCCTTTGTTCCTTACTCATTTCTTTCCTTCCTTCCTCTCTCTTTTCCACCCTTTCTTCCTTCCTTCCTTCCTTCTTTCCTCCCTTCCTTCGTTCCATCCTCATTTCCTTCTTTCCCCAATTCCTTCCTTCCTCTTTTCCTCCCTTCCTTCCTTCTTTCCTCCTTTCCTTTGTTCCTTCCTCTTTCTTCCCTTCCTTCGTTCCTTACTCATTTCTTTCCTTCCTTTCTCATTTCCTTCCTCTCTCTTTTCCACCCTTCCTTCCTTCCTTCTTTCCATCCTCATTTCCTTCTTTCCCAAATTCCTTCCTTCCTCTTTCCTCCCTTCCTTCCTTCTTTCCTTCCTTCCTTGTCCTCAGCACAACAGGAGGGTTAACAATGCATTATATGAGCTTATTAGAGGTCTTTCATGTAAAATCTTCAATTTCAATCTGTACTCATAACTCGCCATCGGATTGCAATATATAATAGTGGAATGTGAGTATTGAGTTGCATCAAAGGTGATTGTACTTCAAAGCTGCACTAAAACTGCTGCACTAAAATGTACTTCCATGTTTCACAGAAGTGTCTGACTCTGCTGCATTGTGAAGTTCAGCTAATTCAGAGCCTCTTTGGCTTTGATTTAAACTGTTTTAAATGGATTTCAATTGTTTATTATTCTGTGTATTAGTAGGATGCTGCATAATAAATATATAAGATGGCATACTTGTACTGTAGCATGAAGATATTGAGAGTGTTAATCTAGTCTTTGTGTTAATTTAACATAGTTAGGTATTGAGTTTGCCATTGATTTGAGAGTTTGAACCTGATAAGATGGGTCTCGGTTTAAAAAATAAAAGTATAACTTGGCATAATTGTCCTTTAACCCTGACCCACATATAACTGACTAACTGTAGTTTGTTATACAGGTTTGCAAATTGATCAAGCAACAACTGTAAATGTGATAATAAGGGGAAAAGGATTTAAAATGAACATCACGGAAAGCCATGAGTATGTACTGTATAAACATGCCGTGAAATTCCTGGTACACCGAGCTCTTTGTGTGCATCTCCTTTGGGATGGAGAGTTGTTATTAAAGCAGAAATATCAACATAACAGATAGGTATCTTCTTCAGATTGAAGATAATCCCTGCTGAGGCTTTGTGCCATGATATCCAGAGCTGCAGTAAAACTTATCTCACCAGGAAAATATCCTTGTTTACTAAAGTGACTGAACAGTGTAAACCTAATTACTCTGAACTAGGTCAGGAATCTGCCACCGAGTAAAGAGTAATCAAACTGAATATTTAATGCTGTATACTACCACATTACCCCCCCCCCCCCAAAAAACACACACACACACACATACACACACACACACACTACAGTATCGCTCTCTCTGTCTTTTTACCTTTGCCCAAACTCCTCACAGACTTCCTGCCCGTCTGTAATTTGTTAATCGAATCACCTGATGAGAGTTCTGCAGTCTGGTTGTGATAAAGAAGGAAAAGAGGAGGGGGTTTCTATTAATAGATCAGTAGACTTGTGGCCTGCAGATGACAGGAAGAGGGGCCTGTCATGAGGAATGCCTTTGTTATTTTCCATCCAGGGAGGAAATGAATTTCTTGTGATTTTTCAGAAACGCTGCCCGTGGGCGCAGGCGTCGCTGCGTCGAAGGCTCGAGGAGAAAAAAGACACAGAAAGAAGAGGCATGGGAGTCGGTGGATGATGCCATGATGAGCGTTTTTCACAGTTTTGATGCATCTGTTGTGGAGCGGATCGGTCTCAAAGAGGCTGGGGATGAGGGATGAGGACGGGCTGGCGTTTAAAAGGCTTGGGAGATGGAGCGAGCTTCAGTGTGGCAGACAGGCCCGGTCCCTTCTCTCTCCGAACCGTCTTCGCGAAGTCCAAGAACGCAGCATTGTGTCGACATTTGATGTTCCTGTTGGAGAGCGATGAAGAACTCCCATGAGCTCGCTTTGAACACATCCCATGATGCGACAACTTTTCCATGATGGATTGGATGTTTGATGCACAAAGCCAAACCTTGAGCCAATGTATGTTGGCGGCGAGAAGGTTTAATAAGTTGTATAAGAACAGCGAAGGGTGTATTTAAGCTGTAATGAGCATTTCTAATGGAAAACAGGAAGGTAGAAGAGCAGAACCGCAGCAATTATTGATAAATCTACTACTTTTTGATAGATGATGACACACTTGTATCCCTTTTGAGTCCATTCATTTGTCCTTTCTAATAAACTACTGTTCCTTGATATACTCTGCTTTAATTGGTGTTGAGATCTCCCCATTGTAAACGGAGCAGGGTGGGGCTGTTCACACCGAAATTACAAAGTCGATTACCATGATAATAAAATGTGTCCACTCAGTAAAGAGACCATGTGGTCTATGAAAGGACGGCCAGTTCCGCCAGCTCTTATTGGTGTAGTCTGGTTTGGCTGCAGCTCCCCTTGTTCTTGGAACCAGTATCAAATGGCACATGAACACTATAATCGGAGCAATTTTCCAAACATCTTCAACTTCCACCGCACAGAAACGGATCCAGGAGTGCGGCAACAAAACCGGGCCTTATGTCAACTTCTGATTCCAAAACGTTAATGATCTAGATCAAAAGGAGCTTCAGAGACGACTCGCTTTTGTGTTTTCCGAGTCCTTTTCAAAAGCTGCCTTTGAAGGTTGAATACATGCCCAGAAAATGGTTTGATTAAACAGGTATGTGGGATGGATAAACATATTGAAGACACTAATTACTACTGAACGCTCTGTGGTGTGGGGCGCTGGATGAGGATGTGGAGGAAAGGCCGCTGGGCTCAGGCAGAAAGTCGTTTTTTTTGAGTTTTCGAGCCGATCCAACAAACACAATCTAGATTATTTCATATGGAATTAATGTCATTTGCCTTATTTTCGTCACGGACAGGGAAATTTTTCTGCCCTCCAGCTTATGTCAGCTTCTGTGGAGACCCACATCGAATCAAGAGTTTGAAGGTTAAGGGTAGACAAAATGAGGTAAACACATCTTGGAGAAATGACTTTTAATTGAAATAACATGTTTTCTGCACAGTTCCAGATTTGAATTATTAAGTAATGATGCTGATTTTTGATTGATGCACTTGCAGCTGGAGCACAGCTGACTTAACCTCTGCCGAGCTCTGTCGCTTGTCTCCCTTTCCGCTAATTGGATTTCAAATGTTACAGTTTTACAGCAAGTTTGAGTGACTTGCTAAAATCTCCCTGAACAGTGTACTCTCTTAACCCTCCTGTTGTCCTTGAGTCAAGGGAGGAAGGAAGGAAGGGAGGAAGGAAAGGAGGAAGGAAGGGATGGAGGGAGGAAGGATGGAATGGAGGAAGGAAGGGAGGAAGGAAGGGAGGAAAGAAGGAAGGTAGGGGGGAGGAAAGAAAGAGAGAAGGAGGGAGGAAAGAAGGAAGGAAGGAAGGAAGGAAGGAAGAAGGGAGGAAGGAAAAGAAGGAAGGAAGGGTGGAGGAAGGAAGGAAGGAAGGAAGGAAGGAAGGAAGGAAGGAAGGAAAGAAGGAGGGAGGGAGGGAGGAATGACAGACAGAAGGAAGGAAAAGAAGGAAGGAAGGAAGGAAGGAAAGAAGGAGGGAGGGAGGGAGGAATGACAGACAGAAGGAAGGAAAAGAAGGAAGGAAGGGAGGAAGGAAGGATGGCAAAAGAAGGAAGGAAAGGAAGGAACAGTCAAAACAGACGGAGTCAATTTGACCCGGGAGGACGACAGGAAGGTTAAACTGTCATGAGGTGAAGAAAATGGAGGTACACTAATTTTAGGTCGCCTTCAGTTATTACCTTTCTCTCTTAGCTTCATGACTGGCAGCTCAGCTCGGACCCAAAACCATTAGATTTGGGGTCATTTTGTTAAATTAGGTTATTTTAATAGGAAATCTGCATGCAGGTGTGTCTTGTGTTGTGTTGTGAGCAGATATGAGAGCATAAGAAAAAAGACTGGAGCCAATAATCTCTGTTGCTAACTAAAGGTCGTGAATGAATGAATGAATGAATGGAATAAAGGAAAAACTACAGCGTCAGGTTTCGTGGTCGGGCAGGACCAGCCGGGACCAGATGTGTCAGGTCTTAAAAAGACATGAGTATGAAGCCTGTTAGAGTCTCAGTTTTAAGAACCTGAAGCTTATGGGACTGAGTTGTGCTTCTCAGGCTACATAAACTCTGCCCTCAACATCTGCTTGCTTATACTGTAGGAACCTCTGAATACAATCATCAGGGTTGAAAAGACTACTCGGCTTCGTCTGTGTAGGTTTTTTTTAGAAAGATCTTTAAAAGCGTATATGTTGATTAATGGGTGATTAAGAGTCATTTGAATATTCGAAATAAAAAAATAACCTGAAATGAACATGAGGGAAAGCGAAGACAGCGATAAGGAGTTGATTTTGGCAGAATTAGATCTGTATTTGATTAGAAGACGTGAATATAGCCTGATACAGTCTAAATCTATGTGAATGCAGAAAGTGGCATTGGCCTTAAATAACCCTGTCTCCTCTCCGAAACCTCAGCTGACCTTTGACCTTTGTACAGTAACTGTGATTAATGACATGACAGCTAATGCCTGTTTTCCATGAAGTGTTTACAGTCGAATGTTGACCCCGTGAACAAGCCCTTATATGAATAATTACATTAAAAGACTACACATGAATGCACAGTTGTGTAATTATTCATAGTTTGGAGCCATTTTGATTTAAATAAATCATAGGTGAGTCCCTCCTCTGACACCCCTTGGCATTTGACTTTGGTTTAGGTCCCTCTTCGCACGATTCCTCTGCTGTGATGTGGACCGAGAACACTTTTGACACATCTCTCGAAACACACTTCTAATTTGTCCCCCAGGCGCTGGTTATGACGCGAGCTGACACTGAGGTCTGACAACATGACTTCTTTCCTCCTCTGGCCAAAGCTGCTGCAAAGCTGCAGCCTCGCCCGCCTCCAGACCGGAGAATCGGGGTGTCTTACGATTGAGTTGTTCCCCTCCCCTTTTGGGACATCGGTTCGAATTAACGCCACCGCCGTCTGACTCTTAAGGCATCGCCGCTGACAGCTGGAGCGCTCACACACACCAGGTGCTTCTGTCTCCGCCGAGGTGCCTATGACACCTACCTGTTTTTTAGCCCCCGACCTGTCAAGGGAGCCAGATTTAATTAACGTAATGATCAAAGCAGGAAAAGCAAGTTTAGCCCTGAGGTAGCAATCCCAGTGAGCCGCGCGTTCGCTTGCTAATTATTTAGCATTAAGGTAGACGGCGCTTATGCATACATGACTACTTCAAAGATTTGATTGGGGTTTGGTTCGTTACAACAGCAAAGTGCCTGGAGGAGCCGGTGGTGACATCAAAACATCAGTGTGGATAAATCTGCTGGTGTAAAGGGTCTCGCTCTCAGCCACCAGGTAACCTTTCTTTATCCTCTCTGACAGCGCCTGTTCACAACAAACATCAGCTGTGTGAATTTAAATGAAGGGACACGGGGGCGAGTTCAGGATGCGAGGATGACGAGGGAGATGAAAGTTTTATTTTAGGGCGATGAGAGGAGATGCTGAGCGTCCTGAGCGTTGTTTAAGGTGACCCTGAGGGACGGCACGTCACAAGTGCAACCCGAATGAACTCTGAGAGACGGACAAGAAGTAATAAAATATGTAAATTAAAAGGTGGAGGAACTGATAAGGTTATTGGTAGCAAAGATTATTTGAAATCCTTGATGCTGCTATTGTATTTAGTCCTATTTTGCTTCCATGTGACTGTCTCTCTTGAGCCTAAATTGACCTTTTGACATGAAACTCACACCCTAACAAACTCCCTTAAACTTAATTTAAACAGATATTAGCTATAATGGGTTAGTGTGGCTATAACCATTAGCCAGCTGGATGTGAACAGGAAAGGTTTAACAACATATCATTTAATTTAATTTGAAGCAAACGTTAATGGTTAACCTCTTAACACTGCAGATGATCTGGTAAGTGGTTAGGTTAGTTTTGCCAATCAAACTTTATATGAGATTATGTGCAAGAACCTCACAAGGAAACTAAATCTCTTCAACAGTTATAGGTCAGTCAATATGTATAAAATAGTATAAAAAGCTATATATACTGATATTATAAGGTTGTGAAGCCTTTAAGTCAGTCTATTTTATAACCCAATAGTCACAAATATGTCTAAAATCTTAATTACACAATGATCTGAAGAGCAAAACATTTCATTTGATTTTCCCCATGTTCTACAATTTGATTACTGAGATGGAAAATTAATTTGATAAGCGGACCCAAAAGAAGAACGCCTGTCAAAATATTACTCTTGGGCATTTTTATAATGACTGCTGGACCCGAACCTTAGCTGGGTTTGTTATTTTGCTGGATTATGATACATACAACAGTTTCTTTTGGGGGTTGTTACAGCTAGGCTACACCTTGGGTTCATATGTATGGTTCCTTATAATAATATAATAGAGACTCAGTTCTAAAATCTAAAATCATCAAGTTGGACGTTAGTGGTTTGTTCTTCAGTGAGTCCAATGAACAAACTGCCAGCAACCACCGTTTCTGCCATTGCCAGGAAAAACTGTTTATTTCCAAGACTGTTTTAATGACACATTCAATAATCCTCCCCTGTTATTTTGGACAATATCATTTTTCAATTTGCATAAAAACAAATTGCTCTTTTATGTTTTTTTTTTGTTTTTTTTTTAAAGCCAGAAATCTGATAATCTGATACGGTTGTTGCAGTTCCTAAACTCACCAGTAGGGTTTGTCTTGCATAACTTTTTTTTACTGACTTTAAATGACTGCAACTCCTAAATTTCTTTCTTTTTCTTCAGTGTTTCCATTCCTTAGGTATTCACAAGTTTCCAAGATCCTTTAGAAGAGATGCCGCATCCTTGAATCACATTACAGTAATTACTTCCGCTAATTTACTTACTTACGGAGGAGTCAGGTGTCTGTTTCTGCCTCAGGAGTACAGTCTGGGTTTCCGTGCACACAAGATCTCGACAGGGATCGCTGGAAAAGCCCCTCTGCCTTCAAGAGACATTCTTTGGTTAGGCTTCATCCGTCATTTGTATGGAGAGTTCCCCGAATCTGACCATGTGCCTTGCCTCTTCAGTCTGGCTGGCCCACAAGACAAAAGATTGTTTTTTTTCTTCTTTAATCAGTTTATCTGAATTCTTGGTAGTTGCCATGGAGGTAATAACATTACTCTGGAAATGATTTTCTGCTAAGGTACAGTTGCAAATTTGAGGGATTTCAAGGATTTTAAGTGAATGACCGTTGCACATATTTAATGTGGGCTACACTGAATCGTTATACTGTATGAAAAGGCATGTAATTATGAGTTAAATGGATTCTGAGTTCTTCAGAGTTTGTTGTCTCGTCGGATGAGTAAAAGCAGGCCTCCAGCCGTCAGTGTAGCCGGGTCTTTCCCTCCGGTGTATGACATGAATAGACAAGAAAAGAACAGCCCTCAGACTGACACACAGGGCTCTCATTGAATCATGTGAACTAAGACAGGGGGAATTTCTGATAGCCCCCATCTTGGTGCACAGACGTAGAGACAAAAGACCTCACTGTCTGCTGCCGTGGAGCTGCGACTTACCTCCAGGCACTGCCAAATAAAAAGGGGTGGGGGGGGGGGTGGGGGTGGTGGAGGGGGGACGGGTGGTGAAGAAAAAAAAAAAAAAGAAAAGGAAGGAGAAAGAACCGACCTCCTGGTTTTGGGACCTGAGCAGTCGCCATTGTTCCACTTAAAATGAAAATCCGTGCTCCACCGTCGGGGCCCCCAGTAACCTGTTCGCAAGCAGCTGGTGACCACCTGTGGAGCAAGTCAAATTAGGGAAGGATTCCTACTGTTTCTGTTTATTGTCTGCAGATTTCTTGTGTGTGGTATTGTGCTTTGGTCCTGTACGTTGGTGGTGGAGGTGGGTCGGTCGGCGGGACGGCCAGTAGCTCCCCTACAGGCTTTTGTTTTGTTGCTCCAATCATCAGGTCGTTCTCTTTCTGGCTTGGTAATAAAGCAGCTCTTGTCATGTTTGGCTGCTTGTGCTGGATTGCTGGTTGTAAAATCGCAAAGGGGTTTTTTTTTTTTGGTGCAGTGTCCGAAAATAAAATAAGGAATGAATTTTTTTTTTTTTTTTTTTTGTTCAATGATTCGATCTTAAATTCCCCAAAACACCGTTAAAGCAAAAGCAACAACACAAGGAATCCTTTTCAGCCAAGAACTCCGGGAGAGACACCAGCATCTTCTTTGTGACTATCTTTAAATCTATGAAGGAAAAAAAGAAAAAAAAAAGATGGAGATGAGATATGACCTCTGTCCATTTTCCCTCAAATTATCCAATTTGGCCTTTATGAGATCTCATAGCCTGGGAGCCTTGAATTCCTTCTACATCCAAACAAGGGATGCTCTTGTTTGCCGCCGCGACCGTTCGGCACAGAGATAGAAAACAGATATTAATCATCGTTTGGACACACCGAGGGAAAAAATATCACTTATGGGTCACAGTCAAATGAGTCAGTATTGCAAAACTGCAAAACACGGCGGTTCTTTGTGTCCCGTTTCCCGTTCCCAGGAATGCGGCTCGTCTTATGACTCGAGGTGGGGTTGGGGAGGTGAATGACATCACCGGTCGGGCTCACATTTGAATTCTGACACAGTGGCACCTTGTGTTCCTATTCACCCCCCACCTCCCTGCCATCTCCTCTCTCTGAAGCCTTGGATTGTGCTCGGCTCTGCCTTTTCTTCCCCCCTCAAAGAATACCTCCTTTTCTCTTCCTCCTCTTAAGCAGCTGCCTGTGTATGAAGTGCAGAAAATGACACTCCATCTCATGATGAATGGTACTTGACCCCTGGAACCCGTTCCTGTGGGGGCTCACACGGAGCCACATTAACATAAGCCGGGGTAGATCTCACGCACGCACTTGTTTACATCCGGGGGAAGAAAAAAAAAACAGTCGGCGAGGACGTTCGGCGCTGCTAAGGTGCTGCAAATGAAGATTAAATATTTGTTGATCAACCTCA
This sequence comes from Scomber japonicus, assembly GCF_027409825.1. Taxonomy (NCBI): domain Eukaryota; kingdom Metazoa; phylum Chordata; class Actinopteri; order Scombriformes; family Scombridae; genus Scomber; species Scomber japonicus. The sequence continues at coordinate 2,710,590 of NC_070601.1, forward strand.
TCTACGAATTGGACAACCTTTACCGCCCGCTTTTCTTCCCTCGGCTCTCGCTTCCCTGGTTTGACACACATCCGCAGTGGTGGGGTTGCCTCACTGAGAGCCCCTTTTGTTACATGATTAATTACTCCAACCAACAGTTATGGCGGGATTAACAATTAGCTAGACCTGTCAAACAGTCAGTCTAAGATGGCAGACTAATTGAGCGGCTGGTTGGCCATTGTGTCCCAGTATAAGGCCAAGGAAGTGGGGATGGTTCACAAGCCTTTCATCTCTTTTACAGGCCTAATACCGCTGCAGAAAAACGGCCTGCTATCAGGCACAGCGAGCTCGGGTAATTTTTCATGAATATTCATACGCCTCCTTTCTATCCGCAGTGAACTTTACAAAGTTACCTTCATGGTGCATGTTCTGGAAGTCTGCTGTTTCTTATTCAGCTGGAGAGGATGTTCGCTCACACTACTGCAAAGAAATGTCCATCTTACCAAGATATTAAGTCGGTTTCTGTGTTTTTATGTCCTTTCTTTGAAGCTAGAGCAGCAATCTTATGTCTTGTGTTACAATTTTCACCTTACTTTCTAGAAAATGGCTAAAAGTTTTACTACTGCTTTGAGAAAAATCAGATTAAAAGGCTGAATAACTGATCAAACTGCTACTACTACTGCTTTTTTCAATCATATTTTGAACACAAAAAAATGATTGAACTAGTTATGTTGGTTAATGTATCATCATACCAACAAAGACTTTTAAAAAAAAAGAAAGATCAAACCCAGTCCAACCCTGGCCCAACAAAGACACACACACCAAAAAAAAAACAACCCCAAAAAGTTCCTTGTGAGCCAAGTTTTGGATGAGAGAGGAGAGAGAAAAAAAAGAGAAACCTGCAAGGCCACACAACTGAAGTGGCTTCCTCAAAGACTTTTTATCCCCGGTGTCCATGGGAAGAACCCCAGCAGAACAGCTGCAACGGCAAGCCATGGCTCCTCATGAAAGGTTTTGCCTGGAGGCGGGGAGGCGAACGACTTGATCGTGAAGAAAGTCAATTGTTCCCCCGCTGAAAGGCAAAAAGCCCAGGAGGAGCTGCACCATGGTGTGTGGGACATATCAAAATATTTGACAGACTTCAGCATTATGAAAAACCTTCGTCCTCTTCTTCTCCTTCTTCTTTTTTTTTTTTGAGGAGGTTTTGTTTTTCCACCCACCGCCGACCCGTCACACTCCCATCAGACCCCCTGACTGGCCTGTGTCATTGTTTGGGCCCCGCGAGTTCAAAGCGGGCCCTTTAGGAGCCGCTCAGTGTGTGCTGACACCATGTAATGAAATTAGCAGTTGTTGCTAAACAGGTTTCAATCAAAGAGTCCGAGCCAAGACCTAGTGCCCACTGTTCATGAATCACCTCTTTCACTGACTTATGGCAGACAGTCTGGGACATTGTTACTCCTTTCATTGACCCATCATTCAGCCAGGTAGTCCCACCGAGAATTCAAAAAAACACACTCTTTCTAAAGAGGGAGACCTGGCCGACAGAGCAGCTACAACAAACAACCTACAATAATGGACACCAGGCTCAATGTCTTTAAAAGTCAAGTGCTATAATTAAAGGGTCAGTTCACTCAAATTGAAAAATAACATTGCTGCCAAAGCAAAGTGTAATTTGTCAAAATATTTGGACACTACACAATAAAAGTAATATGAACATGAACAGAACATTAAGATTGATATGTATTCATTGTAAATATGCAGTTTAGCCTATGTGTGTGTGTGTGTGTGTGTGTGTGTGTGTGTGTGTGTGCTGATGAAAGGTTTATGCTTAGGGAAGGATGAAAGGGTACAGTAAGCTATATTGAAATGGATCCACAGTTAACAGTGTTGTTATGGATCATAAGGAGTGTGTGTGTGTGTGTGTGTGTGTGTGTGTGTGTGTGTGTGTGTGGTTCATTCATTATCCCTCAGGTTGTGGCAGCAGGATATACCCGCTCTTCTTCTTCTTCTTCTTCTTCTTCTCCTAGGAGTATTTCTTTCATTTTGAATCGTTAAGCTCTTTGAAATCTGAATTGAACTTCTTGAAGTAAATGTTCCTTATTTCATTGATTTTTTGACTTTGTACTCTAAGTGGTGTTTTAGTTTAATCTGCTAGAGATATTAGTTAGAGATATTTCAGTCTTTGCAATACAACGGAGGGAAATATACTCACCAAAGAAGTACCTGCACTGCTCCTTTTTTTTCCAAGATACTCAATTTTATGATATTTATTGACTATTTCTAAAACAACTTTATATTTACTGAGAGAGAGTCGACATATTTTGACAAATTGCATGCAGTAGAGACAAAAATCACTTAATAAGAGGATTTTTTGGCAGCTGGAGGTCACATTTTAATTATCAATTCATCTGTTGATGTATTTTTGATTAATAATCTCATTTTTATGTAATATAAAAACACGTTCATGGTTCTGAATGTGATTCCAATTAGTTCTTTTTTGGCTAATCTACAATCCAAAAATATTTAATTTACAAGTTTATGAAACAGAGAAAAGCAGCGAATCTTATCACATATGAGAATCTGAAGCCAATGAATGATAAACTGGATGAAAAGAAGCTAAATGTGTGGTAAAAAAATATGATTTATGCCTTTAGAGTTGTTTAAATGTGTCTCAGTTGCATCAATTCAGCATCATCTTCTGCACTTTAGTGTGTTTTAACTGAATGCCGTTGAAATCGTTCACCTGGTGCTTTCTCCGAGCTGCAGGAAGGCCGTTTATCCCTTAATGCACAACACATGCAGAACTGCTGCTGCAATAACAATGGCCTCTCCAGTACACTGCTGTTTATCATGTGTGTGTGTGGAGGCAGAGCGAGCATGTGATGCATGTGTTTACATGTGTGTATTCATGCTTCTGCTTGATGCATGTGTTTATTTGCGTGAGAGAGAGAGAGTGTGTGTTTTGTGCTTCGTGTGTGTGTGTGTGTGTGTGTGTTCTCGCCTGCAGGCCTGTCTCCTGAGTCTCCCTCCTCCTCCTCCTCCCCCTCCTCCCCCTCCTCCCCCTCCTCCCACACACACACACACACACACACACACACCTAAAACTGATGGCTTTGAATCACTGGCAACCCTGCTGCTAATTTATTTGCGCTGAGCATTATGGGAATTAATGTACCTGACATTCAATGACAACAGCCGGCGCTTTGTGGCCCTTTTTACATTTCAACACATTCCTGCCGTACACACGCCTGCCTATTGAAAAACGTCCATCTTCCCCACCTAGCTGAAAAGACAAAACACACACACACACACACACACACACACACGGCAGGCTCTGAACCTCTAGGTGCACGAGGCTGTTAGCGGTGGCTGATGATAGTAGCAAAACATTAACATAATAATTAGTGTCTTGTAATTGTTTCATTAAAACCAGTTGTTCCATTTCTCCTCTTGTTCTCCCAGAAGACGCGAGACAGAGTTTGGACGTCAGCCAAAAGGAGGGTCGGTCCACGTTTGTACCCGCTCAAGATGTTCCCCCCCGCTCGCCAGGGGAAGCCGAGGAGGCTGTCAGCAGCGGTGGCGGGGCGACGGGTGTGGCCACTCTGGCCATATGTGGAGACAAAATGAACCTGGGAGGGGGTGGGGGGGGGGCGAGCAGGCGGCGGGCAAATATTTGAGATATGTGACAAACTGATTGAATTCAAACTAAAGGGTAATTTTTTTTTTTTAGCTTAAACTGCCTCAAATATACAAAAAACAAGCTGATTTTAACACTGAACTTCAATCAGGAGCTGAAAAAAAAGGAGCTTGGGTTGTTTTCTTGTGATCTCACTTGTCAAAAAGAAAAGCCTGTGTTGCATAAAGTTGCTCAATAATGAACTAAATCCTGAATATTATGTCAGTTCCTTTAAAAGGTCACATAGCGTAATCGTATTGAAAGCTGGCAGTTCATTTAGAAGCTGCAAACACACACACACACACACACACACACACACACATACACACACATACACACACACACACATAAGCGCTCATGCATATACAGCGGCCGCCTTGCTGTGAAGTGCATTCATTCACACACACACACACACACACACACACACACACACACACACACAGACACACATTTATACACACACACAACCAGATTTGTGCCGGCCCTCATTAGCATTTTAAAGAGGAATTCCACTCGTTTACCGCTTAGTACCTGCCAGTCCGCATTTGTGAGCGTGATCGAGTCTTCCCGCAGCCACCAACCGAACAAGTGAAACCTGTGATGTCATTAACATTTAAATTATAAAAGCAGCTACACCGTACGCGCGTGACAGAGCAATTCTGTAGGCCCGACAAAAGCTGATTGAGTTGTATTTTAGCGTAGAATGAGCTCTGGTTATATATATATATATATATATAAATACATAAATATGCCTTTAGTAGTCTTTTGTGCTTCTTGTGGGCGAGTCGTCATGGTACAATCTCAGGTTTTTATATGTTAGGAGTTAAAGAAGCTGCATGAAGAGGGAATTTCAATCCATGTTCGGCTATTTAAACGAGACACTTGACTGAAATTTATAAAAAGATGCATGTGTTGGCATTTTACTGGAGAGGATGAGTTCTTTGTGGCTTTTTAGTTGAGTTAAGGAAGTGAAAAGTGCATAAAAAGACCAAAAGAAAAAACACTTACTGGCTTTTTGCTTCACTTTAAACTGCATCAAGAAGCTGGAGTTGGATCACTTGGTTACACAGAAGTGGCTCAGTTGTCATCACATGATCTAAAAATGGAAATAAGATAAAGAAGAAATGTTAAAGTAAGACATATGAAGTTAAATAAGACAGATAATACATAATAGACACAACCCAACAAGAAGCTGGGTCATGTTAAACATTGAGATTAAGAACAGATTTCTATGATAACAGAAGGGTAGAATTACTTAGAAATGTGTGATGGTTTATTGATTAGATGACATCACATATACTGTAGTGCAGAAATGGGTCACAATGGGATGACTGGGAGTAAATTTGGAGTATTAACAACATTGTATAGACACAATGAGACACACAGATAAGCCAAACTTCTCTAAAGACGTCCATACACAGTTTAAAAGCCTCACTTCCTGTTGCAGCTTTGACTTCTTGAGCAAAGAGGCTTTATTACTGCCAACTAAGTTACAGTTTGACCCTTTAAAATGAAGCAATATACCTGCAGGTTGCATGCATCTAAACCTCTGAAAGCATATCTAGACTGAAAGTTGCTGCAATATCCTGCAAGAAAAATATAAAAATTATGGGAAAAGAATGTAAATTTATATTGCAGAACAATCTCTTTCCTCACTGCTATCTGATCTCTACTGTCATGACCTCTTGGATGTATCTTGTTACCCACTGGAGGGATTGCGAGCCCCAGGTTGGGAAACACTAGTTTGGTATTCAGGCTAAACTCTGTTGGCTTCTTTAGAGCCTTTTCCTGAAACATCTAACTGCTTGTGTTTCTGTATGACTTCCAGCAAATACTCCCTTTCAAAATAAAAGGAAACAAAGGCCAAAACTTTGATTATAATAACCACGTTGTACTTTTCCAAGGAGGTGAAATGTCAAGCTTCATGTGTGTGTCTTTGTAACTTTCACAACTAAATATGTCGCAGTGGATTTAAAAAAAAAAAAGTCTGTTAACTGCAACGTACAGATTGAAATCAACGTTATTTTATTTTATGAGTTTTTCTTTCTTCACACTTTGAGAGAAATTCATGTAAACACTAAACACATAAACAGGCTCTGACAGCTTTGCCACAAATGTGATGAATTTGGTTTCCATATTCCTGCCGTGTTTTTGTGTCCCTGAACATACGTGTTGTGCCAGACGACCTCACACACACTCTCACACACACACACACACACACACACACACACACTCACACACACACACACACGGCTGCTGCTGTTGTTGGTCTGCAGCTGCGTGCTCTCTATGCAATACAGTGAGGAGGCATGGGAGGCACTAAGAGGTATACGTCTCATTGGCCAAGTCTGGGAAGGGAGGAGGGTATTTGTGTGTTTGTGTGTGTGTGTGTGTGTGTGTATAAATGTGTGTGTTTAAATATGTGTGTGTGTGACAGGCTGTGTCACACCACCAGATAGTTAGATACCACCGCCGGGGATTTGACATTTAGTGTTTTTTGACAAACTTCTGACGACCGTCTCCCGCAGATCATTATCAAAGCATTTCTGTCTGTATAATCAAGATGAATGCTTCCGAACACAACCATGATCATTTTGTGGAGGAGCAACTCTCGAGGATCCAGTGAGGGAGGGGTGGCGGCGGTGGTGGTGGTGGTAGGGGATGGGGAGGTTGGGGAGAGAGGGGGTGGGGGGGGGGGGTGGGGGGGTCCTGTATCACTTGGGCGTGCTTAACACATACATTTCCATTTACCCAAAGACAGATTTGTTGGCAGCTTCGATATAAAGCGACACCCCGGTGCTGACAATGTTTCTGTCAACTTATTGAATCTTCTGCGAGAAAAGGGGGCAATCTTGGAGGCAGAGCGCAATCTAAAACATTGATAAATAAATATGGGAGATATGAATATGTTTGTTTGTTTGTTTGTTTGCGCTGGGTGTCGATTTAATCCCCGCTCGCCTTAGAAATCTCCCCCAAAGACTGATTGGTGTCGCGCACTGCAATTAACTCCGCGAGCACCGTCTATAAATCAACTTCCTGAACTCCGGCGTGGAGGAGATGATGTTTTTGAAATTAGCTCCATCCGCCCGCTTGTATCGTGGAGTGGGGTGGGGGGCGGAGGAGGGGCAAGGAAGATGTGTGTGTGTGTGTGTGTGTGTGTGTGTGTGTGTGTGTGTGTGTGGGGGGGGGGGGGGTAGGGTGTTGATATTCAAAAATAATGTCCTTCTGATATCAGATATTCAGAAAACACGGCGATACAAGTTTCAGAAAATCACGGCTATTCTTCAACGCGCCACGGGGGTAAAAAAAAAAAAAAATTAAAAATATGCTCATTTTCTTGACGTTTCGAGTGTCGAGCGCACTTTTTTACTTTGACGGATCGCCTGTTTGGTTGCAATTGAAGCGTCATATTCAACGTCCCGCGCCTTCGTAGCATTATGAGCCATGAGTTGCTGTCATCGCCTTCACAGAGGAGCAGCATTCAGGTCAATTATCATTCCATTCAGAATCATGCTCCACTACTTAGATTAAGAAAAACACTTATTTGCCCACATGGTCCGAGCACAGTAATATTTCTCTGACTGAGGCCAGCGTATCAAGAGGATGCTTTATTGCTTTACTTATTCATGTTTCATTTGCAATTCCGTGTGTGAGCGTATGCATCCTCAAATATATACAGTACGTGCGCGTGTTGGTGTTTGTGTGTGTGAGTGTGTGTGTGTGTGCATTCCCTTGCAAGTGCAGCTGATAACGCTAATCCTGTTTACTTTCCTTTTCCTCTCTCCTCAGTATTTCAAATATACCTTAAGCCTTTTCTCGACTTCAAGGCGTATCCGCGGAGGAGAACGCGGCCCCTGCCCCGGCGATCCGGCACACACACACACACACACACGCCAGAACAAAGGGAGTCCCCCTCATATTCGATTCCTTCTCTGAATATGTAAAACCTAGCAGCAGCAACAGCCGCAGCAGCAGCAGAAGCAGCAGCACAGTCAACTCAGAGAAATTACCAGAACTATCTGGGCCATTGACAGGCCTCCCCTGTGGTCAAATGGGCCATGGCTGTGTTTGGTTGAGCCCCCGCCCCTCGCTCTGCTTTCTGTGGCGGACTGTAGATAACCAGCAGGGAGGAGGAGACGCAGTCAGACGAGCTGAGGCACTCGGGTGAGTGTGACTGTGGTGTCGCGCTTGGCCCTTAAAGGCTTTTTGTATCTCCTCTGTTAAAAGGGGGCAATAAGAAAAAAAAAACATTTTTTTTATTAACCCAAAAGGAGAAAATGACCATAATTTTATCTGCTGGAGGTTGATGGGGGTCATCGATCAATACAGACTGCTCAGATTTCTGGCTTTCATAACTCCCCCTCTGGCCCTAGTTTTTGGTTCTTTTACCACATGCTGTAATACAATACAATGCATTCTGACTTTTATGGCTCTTAACCCCCTAATTTAAACATCTTTGATCCCACATTACAAGCCGCCCATCTCTACAGGTGGTAGAATCACCAATAAGTGATCTTTGCTACTCTGAATGTATTATTTGAGTGTTCAGATGCTTAAAAAGCTGAAACTATCCAGTATCTCACAGAAAAGGCAAATAATAGAGCAGACTAAAGCCAATCTTTTCTACTTGCAACCTCCAAGTTATTCAACAGGAAGGTGATACCTCCGTCTCAGATTGTTTAATTTGACTCATTTTTAGACGCCTGAAGAGATAAAGACCAAATAATATGTTGGGGTAAAGAAAGAAAAACATGAACTTGACTGTATAATACATTTTTCTCTACTTTCATTTACTGATTTTAAAAAGGTCTGTTTATGAATATGAGTAGAAAGTACTGAAATCTGAAGATCTACAGCATTGTTTCTATAGAGAAGCTTGATGATGGGTTCTTAATGAGCACTGCACATGCATTTCTATTGACTTCTATTGTATTGAGGTCACAGCAAAGAGAGCATAAACTGGAATACATGCTTCCTTTTTTTCTGCAATTTGGTTGAACCGAGCATTTATTTCTAGGAGAATCTTTATCAAAATATCTCCAGATAAATCTAAAACTATCTGCATGATCTGGCAATTCTGCATTTTACGGTTCAGCTTTATTTGGGACAAACAAAAGATGATAAACTAGGGATTTAACATTATTGGTGTTGGCCAGCGTGACTAGAAATACAAAAGAGTGACACCTTGCAGAAGATCCAACGAGAGAAAAAAATCTTTAAAATCATGCTGAAAAGGTTATGTTTGACTTTCCATTTTATATTCAGGTGGTGTGAAAGGTAGTTAGGTAATTACGACCCTTTTAGGTGATGATATTTTGAACCATTTGTGACTCCCCTGACCCGTTGGCACTACCGCGTCCCTTCTTGGCCCGCCACTGTCGTCAGGGGAGATCCTGATTCACAGAAGCCATGGCTGCTCCTCAAACCCGCCGGCAGATGCTCCCTCTCTCCTGCCTCGCCAGCCGGCAACGTGCCTCCTCTGACATGCCTGTATGTCTGTCCGCCTGACTCAGTCTGTCCATTCGTCCATCCATCTGTCTGTCAAGAGGTGAAGCCTGAAGCCCCCGATTAGAAAAATGCACACTGGCTTTTAAAGAGGCAGTGAGTGAGGTGTTTTGCCTCCTTATAAGACATACAACGTCCTGGAAATAATATCTAAAATTAGGGGGAAAAGAGGTTCATGGAAGGCAATATGTTCCCATGAATTATTTATTGGCTGACGTGTTTCAGTGCCCACATTGGCTGATGAATGATTGATGGCAACATGTTGCAGTGCTGAGCCATTTTTCCTGTTTTTAGTTATTTTAAATATATCTTTAAGGTTTAGGTCAATTACAGGCCACTGTCACTCAACGAGCATTAAAGCTGCACTTATTAATATTTTTATAAGAACAACGAGCCAAATGGCTACAGGAAACAACACAGCCTACCAACAGATACCGTCCTCCTTTGCCAATGAGCTAAACCAGTTCTAGAGTAGCTTTGACAAAGACACTCGTGGGGACATACTCGACAATGTATGTTGCCCAGTTTGGGATCCTATCACACTTACTGAAGGGGAGATAGCAGGCAGTCTTGCTAAGATAAGGCCACACAAAGCTTCGGGCCCAGATGGTCTCAGAGGAAGAGCCATTGCAGAGTGCACTTATCAACTAAAAGGTGTTTTTACAAGATTATTCCAGCGTCTGCTTGATGAACATGTCACGGTAGAGATCCACAATCATTCCAGTGCTTAAAAAAGGGTCGGACCTGCACACCTAATGACTTCAGACCCAACTGAAAGGTTATACTGGGGAGCGCCAAACATCTTTGCAATGGTCAACCAGCTGAGGATGCTAGATAAACACGACTGCACATGGTTAACCCTAACCCTAACACATCAAGCATCCTGAGGCCTTTGCCAGAATATTATTTATTGATTATAGTAAGGCTGCTCAATTAATCGAAATTTAGGGGTCGATTTAGGGGCCAAACGATCTAAAAACTAATAAAATCAAGGAGAAAATGATTTTTAATAATAATGAGATAACAAAGAGTTCAATAACAAAGGTTTTATTTTGAAAAGCTTAGACAGGAAGCCGCTGCAGCTCCGTTATAGTTTGACAGAAGCTGAAACACACGGCGAAATGTTTTAACTGTAAGTAAAAGTGCAGAGTTTCCAGCCTGCGTCAGACGATGCTGAGTTTACTGACTGATTATTAAAAACCAGGAAGTGATGTGTGAACTGTCGTCATGGTAACCACCTCAGCTCTAATATCTCTGCACATTTTCTGTTGTGTGTTGCGTTAAGCGGCAGATAAAAGGCTGCTGCTGGGAGAGAAAATGAATTAAGCCGAATGGACAAGAAATGCAGCATGTTTCTAAAGTTTAAAAAAAATCATTTTAATAATTGTGATTATGATTTTGACCCAAATAATCATGATTATGATTTTTTCCATAATCGAGCAGCCCTAGATTATAGTTCAGATTTTAGTACGATCAGGACTCGATACCAATTTGTATGTGACCGGGGAACATAGGGATGATCCCGTCTACAGTTAGCCAGTTAGTTAGTTGAGTTAGCCGCTGAGTTAGCCACTGAGTTAGCAGATGAGTTAGCCGCCGAGCTAGCAGCCGAATTATCCGCCGAGCTAGCAGCCGAGTTAGCCGCTGAGCTAACAGTGGAGTTAGCCGCTGAGCTAGCAACCCAGTTAGCCGCGATCGGGGAACATAGGACCCGGGGAACATAGGTACGCTCCCATGATGAACTAGTCAACAGTCTATTAACATGGAGTCAAGAGAGCGCTTAGCTGTTAAATGCTAATAAGGCCGAGGAACCTGCTGTCAGTAATAAGGGTGAGCCACCAATGTGTCAGACAATTACAATAGAGATGGTAGCTTTAAATATTGAAGAATGATTTTAGTCCCCATATTACATTTCTTTAAGAAAGCAATGCAAAGATTACATGACGTGAGCATAAAAAAAGTCCCCGAGGATTGTTTTTACACCAGTTTAGTGGGAAGTTTAATTTCCTACAACATCACATGCCGTTACGGAGAATTTAGGGACAAGCTCACAAAAATAGTTAACAGAGTCAATCAAGGTTATATACGGAAAACCCCCTGAGATGGTTGGTGGAGCTGTACACCACCACAAACCAGGAGGAAGAGGAGTATTTATAGTTCAGGATCCTTCACATCCTTTGTTCAATTAATTTTGGAAAAGTCCCTTCAGGAAGGAGATACAGCTTTAAGAGATCTTTATTACATCCAGTCGTCTTACTAAACACATGACCTTTTATTAGATATAAGTGTCTGCTTTAGTATGTTTATTATTTATTGGTATTATTTCAGCACTTTAATCCCCAACTGTTTATTATTACAGGCCCACTATAGTAATTTACTGTCTTTATCTCATGTAATATAACCCATGGAAGAAGAGCTTTTTAAGTGTATGTATGTCTGTAAAGCTAAAAAGAGGAAGTGGACACTAAAGGTTATGGTTTTATATTCTAATGTGAAAGTAACTTTTAACTTTTAGGTCATTCTCATCAGCATTATTTCCAGCTGTACTGTAGCAGACAGATGTTTTCAGTCCACTATCTGCCCACGACCAAACAGCAGAAAGACAAAGTCAGACAGTAGCTGGGGAAGAAAGTGGAGAAGCTGCTAAAGAGGAAGAGGAAGAGATATTTGAGCCAAAAGTTGGTGGAGACAGAGCTAAACAGAGTGAATATTGGGCTTTAATTCACTGTGGTTGGAAGACATTGATAAAAGCAGTGAGATTGGACTAAAATGATGAGTTCAAAGACACTTCGTAGACTGAGCCACTGACAGATTTAGGGTATTCCTACGCTATAAATGATAATAATATAAAAGATGAATGTCATTCCATGTTTATACTATTCTATCTTTATCATATAAACCTGTATTACAAACTAGTTTAACCTTCCTGTCGTCCTCCCGGGTCAAATTGACCCTGTCTGTTTTGACTGTTCCTTCTTTCCTCCCTTCCTTCTTTCCTCTGTCCTTCTTTCCTTCCGTCTGTCCTTCCTTCTTACTTCCTCCCTTCCTCCCTCCTTCCTCCTTTCCTTCTTCCTTCCTTCCTTCCTTCCTTCCTCAATCCTCCTTTCCTCCCTCCTTCCAACCTTTCCCCCTTCCTTCTTTCCTCTGTCCTTCTTTCCTTCCTCCCTCCCTCCCTCCTACCTTCGTTCCTTTCCTTCCTCCCTTCCTTCCTTCTCTCCTTCCTTCCTACCTTCCTTCCTTCTTTCCTCCCTTCCTTCTTTCCTCTGTCCTTCTTTCCTTCCTTCCATCTGTCCTTCCTCCTTTCCTTCCATCTGTCCTTCCTCCCTTCTTTCCTTCCTTCCTCCCTCCATCCTACCTTCCTTCCTTTCCTTCCTTCTTCCTTCCTCCCTCCTCTTTTCCTCAATCCTTCCAACCTTTCCCTCTTCCTTCTTTCCTTCCTTCCTCCCTTCCTTCCTTCCTTCCTTGACTGGAGGACAACAGGAGGGTTAAACATAGGAATATAGTTTGTCCATCATCATACGATCAATTTTGGGATATATGAATTTCTCTCCACCTTGAAGATGATAGCTGTTGCTTTCTACATTCAACAAGTAGAATTGGCCTTTTTTTTTTTTTTTTAAATATATAAAACGAATCATTTAAATGCACCAGAACCAGTTTTCTATCTGATTTTAGATGGAAAATATCAACATTATTAATAATTGAAGGTGTTTTATTAGAAATGAAAGGCTGACGCATCCAGTGAAGCTTCCAGAAATACTTTCACTGAATGAGAAACACGAGAAACTTTCTTGACAACACACTTGTTAATGAATAAATCATACCGGGGTTTTTTTCTTCGTGTGTGTGTGTGTGTGTGTGTGTGTGTGTGTGTGTGTGTGTGTGTGTGTGTTGTTTTTTTCCTTCCTGTGGCTGATGAACCCTGGATGGGGCGATGGCCATCTGCGGTCTTGAGTGTGTGTCTAAGTGTGTGTGTTTGTGTGTGTGTGTGTGTGTGTGAGAGAGAAAGAGAGAGAGAGCTGTGGTCCAGCGTCCACTGGGGAGACTCGGCTGCTGCCCCACTTTTCTCGCTCTCATGTCGAACCGGGACCATCTGACGGGGCTAAAGACCAGTGTCACATGTCTATATTTGGCCGCCGTCACCGCCGCTGCCAGAGCTCAGCACTGCAGTTGTTTTCCAAAATGCGCGGGGCAATCGATGATAATGAGGAAGGACATTTTAATTAGGGCTGCCGCAACCTGGGGACGACATGCGGGCTCACACGGCAGGGGAGCGAGAGAGAGGACGACGGGGGTTGGGGGGGGGGGGGGTGGGAGGAGGAGGGGGGGTCTGGTCACCATCACACCTCCTTCTGGGACTTTGACTGGTGAAAGTATCGCTGCATTTTTAGGAGGGAATTAAACTGAATCTGGGTTTTATTCTCATTTGCTTCACATTATATAGTTTAAAGATGAATTTAAATCAGAGTGATGCATTATGGGAAGGAAGTTGTCACCCTACTGGACTGTGATTGGGCCCAAACTAAAATAGAGGTGAACCTGCTGAGTGGAGGGCTTTTCCAGCACCAAACTGACCTGACTGGACAGATTTCAGTCGATCGTTAAGTGAGGGGAGCCAATCAGGACGAAGTCAAGCTGTGATGTCCTAGCCATTTCATGTGGAACATAATTACCTGTTTGTAACTTGTCCTGTAGATACTGTAGTACTAACACTAACATCTGAGTTATAATTATAATTACGACTTTTTTTCTTAAAGCTGCCACATTTCGGGTAAGACAGAAATGTTTCCCAAGTGTGACATTATAAACCAAAAGTTACCAAAAATAAGAAATAACTATTATATTATCTGAAAAAGACATTCAATCCAATTCATCCATGTCTTTCAATCACAGTTATTAAACCCAAATGCAATGGATATAGTCTTACAGGCCATGCACAGTGTTTTTAAACCTCAAAAGACTGATGATTCTGCAACCATAAAACCAAGATGAATACTTGCACAATATCACATAAATTCAGAATTAAACTGCTACTAAATCCATTTTATTTGGGTAAAAACACAAGATAAGCTTATTTCCTGCTCATTTTATATCCTGAACATTACATTTTCCTTAAACTTGTCCTTACTAACTGCTTTCTAATCTGCTAAATTGGACAAAAAACTAAAATTGGGTTATTTAACAGAGAACTGCATGACCTGAAGAGATGCTTTTTCCTCATGTTCAACCCCTAAAAGCACCACCACAGTTCTGCAAACTACAAGATGTAAAACTTCCCATCAGAAGGAGGTTTAAAGACAGAAAAGGGGGGGGGGGGGGGGATTGCAGCCACTTCATCCAAATATAAAAGAAACAGCCACACAAATGTCTCAAAAATCAAAAAAACAAGAAGCGAGCACATGAAACATGTTCTAGTCTTCAGTATTTGCTGCCATGCCTGCAGGTTATTAGAAGCTATTCCTGCCTTGTGGAATAAAGTGATAAAGAATAAAAAAAAAGGCAACGTGAAAATTTATATTTGGTGAGATTTAAGGTTGAAAACTTATATTTTTTCTGTTGCTTTAACGCAACATGAAAGCTGCACGAAAAACTGCCTGCAGAAAAGGACAGAGTTTTGAAAATGAAACTCATTAAACATCTTAAGTCATTTATGTATATGTAAGAAAAAAAAATAGAGTAAAAAATCCTGCGAATTCCAAAAATAGGGCTGTTTAAATTAAAAATTGATTATCTCATAAGGGATTTACATGATAATAAGCATGTATGAGGAAGTGGAAACCCATCTTGCTCTACATTTACAGGTCTTTTAGTTCACTCAGTCAGAAAGCGACGTCTAATGAGATCAAGAGAAGAATAAACTTTAACTCCGAGATCACCAATATCACAAGCAATCAGCAGCAGGGAACCAGCTGTAACTAATACGTCTATGTCCTTAAAATGATTATGTATATTAGAGATATGCAGGGAAAAATATAAATATTTCATGAATGTGAAGAAATGTACTTTATATGTACTGGATATATATGTGTGTGTGTGTGTGTGTGCTAGAGGAAAACAAAGCAATAAGCCCACTGCCATATGATTTAATATTCATCCAACATCCTCGAGCAAAAACTGTACAAGGTGTGAGAAGGAAAAGCCTGCACGCACAAGAATCACACCAGAACCCGCAAAAGTTGGGAATAACTGCATATATAATCAGTAATGAAAGTGGCTGCTTGCCCCCGTGCATGTGCACAAACAAAAGCAAAAAACAACTCCAATAACAAATCTTGCAGCCCGACGATCCCAAACACTTCTTCACCTTATGAAAAATGAAAACAGGCTTAAAACCTGGAAAAAGCCAATGGCTAGTCGCACACACAGCTCGCTAATCAACTAAAAGGCAACATCAGAAAGAATAGGTAATTTGAGACACAAAAAGAATAAGTAATTTGGGAGGCACATACCCAAGTGGCCAAATTATTTATGCCTAATGGAACTGGGGTGTGTGCATTCATTTGCAATTAACTGATCTGCTTTATTACCTGTCACTGGAAAGGCTTGCTAATGCAGCTGAAAAGCCCCGCTCTGCGACGCCTCTAATTACAGTCTGAGGTGTGGAGGCACTTCCTGCTGCAGGGAGAGTGTTTTCATACCTTCCATATCGATGTGTCTGTCTTCCTGCAAAGTTTGGATGTGTGTAAACTCTCGGCTGATGAAAGGTAGGAGGAGTTTTGCTACACTTTGAGGGATGTGAGGCTGAAAAAGGGCAGATTTTAGTAGCTTTAGCTCAGTCGTTTTTTAGCTTTGCCTCTTTTTTCTGTCAAAAGCTATTTGCCTAAATGCCTCAAAACTGTTAGAAGTGTTTATAGATGTGTCTTATGGACATGCTAAGATGTCACACTGTGAGTTGATCATATGAACAGTGTCTTTATTTAATTTAAACAATCTAAAAAGCACCTAAAACACTTCAAAAAATCCCAGAATTTAAAGGATCAGTTCACTCAAATGATATTAAAACACATTTACTCATTTAGTCTGGGTTATATTTAGCCATGAAGATAGTTTTGGTTCAATTTGCCCAGATTTTAAGCTAAAGTACTCATAATATATTAGAGTACAAGTGTAACCAATGGTGTCTCCCATCAATTGTGATATGTAACTTGACCTCCTACACAAATTAAATACCACATTATTGCGTACCTCTCCCATGGAGTACAGTAACAAAAAGGGGGGAACTCAGGCGGGGAGTTCTGGTCCTCTGAAATGAGGCCAACGTGGAAGTAACTTAGAGCTGCATTCTATCAAAAGGCCACCAGGGGGCGACCGTCTCTATACAAGTCAATGGAGAATTCACCAACTTCTCACTTGATTTCTAACCTCAGTAAACGTTTTCAAAATGTGTTTATGGTCTCAATCGCTAGTTTAAAGCCTTCTTCAATGCAGTACGATGTTCATTTGGGACATTTTGGCCTCCCTGATTTTATATGTGACGATAAAGCAGGGTATGCATTAGGGCGTGGCTACGTCCTGATTGACAGGTTGATTGACCAATGTCCTCGAGATCCAGCCCTCGCAACCATAGCAACCTCCCCCGCTCCGCCCATGGCCCCGCCTCATGCCCATATAAGTAGAATCCATGTTTTTATTTTTCCCAGCATGCCCCTGAAATTTTCAAGATGGCGCTGCCTAGATTAGAAACTATTGGCTTCCGAGCAGCAGTCCACAAACCAATGGGTGACGTCACGGATGTTACGTCCATTTCTTATATACAGTCTATGGGGGAACTGAGTACTGGTGTAATGGTAATACTACATATTATTAAAGTATATTTGACTCTGCTACATATATTTTTTTTTTACTGATGTATAACTGACTCTGTAACACAAGGTGCCTCATGTTCTTACAATACAGTATTTACATTACAGTACATTTCTATCATTATCTTTTTTTAAGTAAGTGAAGTAATTACAGGAATGAAAAGAGATATCTGGACAAAATCTGAACGAATAAATCAAAAGTAGCTGCATGAAAAGTTAAAGCACTTTTTATAACCTGATGTGTCATCTCCTTAGAAACTGTTTGAAACTCATCATCTCATAAATCCAGCTGCCTCTCAAGGTAAAGCACATTTAGGAAGTCATTTATGTGACTGATCCTTTAAAGTAACACGCCTTTAACCTTACTGTCGTCCTCCCGGGTCAAATTGACCCCATCTGTTTTCACTGTTCCTTCTTTCCTTCCTTCCTTCCTTCCTTCCTTCATTCCTTCCTTCCTTCTGTCCTTCCTCCCTCCTTCTCTCTTTCTTTCCTTCCTCTCTCTTTCCTCCCTCCTTCTTTCCTTCCCCCTTCCTTCTTTCCTCTCTCCTTCTTTCTTTCCTCTTTTCCTTCTTCCCTCCCTCCTACCTTCCTTCCTTCCTTCTTTCCTCCGTCCTTCTGTCCTTTCCTTCCTTCCTCCCTTCCTTCTGTCCTTCTGTCCTTCCTCCATCCCCCTTTCTTCCTTCTTCCTCCCTTCCTTCCTTTAACCTTCCTGTCGTCCTCCCGGGTCAAATTGACCCCGTCCGTTTTGACTGTTCCTTCTTTCCTCCCTTCCTTCCTCCCTTCCTTCCTTCTGTCCTTCCTCCCTCCTTCTCTCTTTCTTTCCTTCCTCTCTCTTTCCTCCCTTCCTTCTTTTCTTCCTCCATCCTCCTTCCTCCCTCCTTCTTTCCTTCCCCCTTCCTTCTTTCCTCTGTCCTTCTTTCTTTCCTCTTGTCCTTCCTCCCTCCCTCCTACCTTCCTTCTTTTCTACATCCTTCTGTCCTTCCTTTCCTTCCACCCTTCCTCCCTCCCTCCTTCGTTCCTCCTTTCCTTCTTTCCTCTGTCCTTCTTTCTTTCCTCTTTTCCTTCCTCCCTCCCTCCCTCCTACCTACCTTCCTTCCTTCTTTCCTCCATCCTTCTGTCCTTCCTTTCCTTCCACCCTTCCTTCCTCCCTCCTTCCTTCCCTCCCTCCTTCCTTCCTTCCCTCCTTCCTTCCTTCCTCCTTCTTTCCTTCCTCCCTTCCATCCTTCCTTCCTCCCTTCCTTCCTTGACTCGAGGACAACAGGAGGGTTAATACTATTAAAGATGCCTGTACTCATATGTACAACAACCTATTGTGAAAATTGATTTGAAAATGTTTAAATAAAATTCTGATTTTATTGTGAAATTGTTAAAGTTTAAATTATTAACATTTACTCTCAGTAAAGTTTAATTTGGCGAGTAGCAGCTTATAGCACATACAGCCAGATAGGTAATGAAATTTCAGGATGTTTGCAATTCAAATATGAGTTTTTTCCTCCTCTGCTGCCGTGAATGTTAACAGGGAACCCTTCCTCTGCTGAGACGTACAGTATGTCTGCACAACTCGCTTTTCAAATATATGTAATGAGCCGAGTGTTGGAGCGGCGGCGCGGTCGTGATTGGCTCCTTGCAGCCTGCGTACCCAGAGGAGGCTCCCTTAAGAGCAGATCTCCTGTTAAGTATGAGATCCCTGAGAGGAGAAGTGTTGGAAGGACTCTGGTTTCTTTAAATATACCGGGCTGTCTTGGGAATATAATGGCTTCCATATATAATTAAGAAGAATACGACGTTAGAGGGTTTATGTGTCTTTGTGCTGCACCTTAATGGCTGCGGCAGCTCGGCGTACGGCGCGGAGAGAGGGAAAGGCAGCGGCGGCGGCTTTATTTAGAAATACTCAACATGGACAACATTTACATTTTAGAGTATTCCCACAGCGAACGCATCTCATGCAGAGACTCTCAGAACACGCAGTAAAACCACAGAGAGGAAGCTTCGGTTCCTAGAATGACTGGGGTTACAAGTACAACTCATGGTGGAGACTGCAAAGGTCAAAGGTCACGGAGAGGAAAAGTGACATACAAGTAAAAGCAAGATGCTGTAGTTTCATTTTTATATGTAAATATTGTATTTAGCTTGTTTATTGTGATTTAACAGTATGATATAGGTTAGTTTGTGGCTTTTTGAAGTCACTTTTTCACTTATTTAATCAGATTTCTGGTTGAAATAAGATGCAGAGTTGGAAGAATACACATAAAGGTGGCTAAGAGATTAAATATGGGTGATATGTGGATATGTGTTGGCTTTCAAAAGGTACTTTAGATGAAAAAATGATGCTGGAAAAGTAAAAAAGCAGGAATAAGGGTGAGATTTTTTAGAGTAAAACAGGGAACATGGTGAAGACTGCAAAGGTCAAAGGTCACGGAGAGGAAAAGTGAACATTTATAAGATACTGTAGTTTCATTTTTATATGTAAAAATCGTATTTAGCTTGTTTATTGAGATTTAACAGTATGGAATAGGTTAGATTTTTTGCTTTTTGAAGTCATTTTTTCACTTATTTAATCAGATTTCTGGATGCAGAGTTGGAAGAATACACATAAAGGTGGCTAAGAGGTTAAATATGGGTGATATGTGGATATGTGTTGGCTTTCAAAAGGTACTTTAGATAAAAAAAATGATGCTGGAAAAGGAAAAAAGCAGCAATAAGGGAGATTTTTTTTAGAGTGAAACAGGGAACATGGTGAAGACTGCAAAGGTCAAAGGTCACGGAGAGGAAAAGTGAACATTTATAAGATGCTGTAGTTTCATTTTTATATGTAAATATTGTATTTAGCTTGTTTATTGTGATTTAACAGTATGGAATAGGTTAGATTTTTTGCTTTTTGAAGTCACTTTCTCACTTATTACTGAGATTTCTGTTTGAAATAAGATGCAGAGTTGGAAGAATACACATAAAGGTGGCTAAGAGATTAAATATGGGTGATATGTGGATATGTGTTGGCTCTCAAAAGGTACTTTGGACTGAAAAAATGATGCTGGAAAAGGAAAAATGCAGGATTAGAACAGGGAAATGAAGCTAGAGTGTATTTTGGGAGGACTTAAAGAGCTATAAAATTAACCGACAAAGTGAAAACGCTCCTCTTCGAGAGTCAATTACTGCTGAATCACCTGTAAGTCTGATTAGAAACACTAAAGTCACCTTAAGTCAATGTCAAAAAATTGCTATCAGATTGAAATATCGGTTCACGTACGGCCACCTCCTCGAAGATATCATGATCCTTTGCCCGTAAAAGCAGCTGTTCATCACCCCTAACCCCCTTCCCCGTCCTTGTGACTCATCATCCGAGTCACCGCAGTGTGTAGTCAAACTTTAGGAGAGCTCCGGGGGTCCATCGGCAAGGAAACGAGTGCTAATTGTGCTAATGAGCTTGTTTGGATAAGCCCTTATTTCTCCCTCCCTCCATCCCTCCCCCTCCCACCCCCCCCCTGCTCCTTCAGCGCCACGAGCGGCCATCTGACTTCCAGAGACGGCGGGTTAAGTAGGACACACTTGGGATGGACCGGCTCTGACGGGGCGGCGGGGCCCTGGTCGAGGTTTGGTGCGCAGCGTTGCCCGGTGCATCCATCACCAGTAATAAAGCTCTTTGACACAGAGGCCTGCTCTCATCCATCATCGCTCATTTAAGATACAAGTTTGGCTTCGGCGTGACAGAAGTGAGGGATTATTGCCATTAGAGGCAGATCTTTTGTTTTGATGGCCCCTCTTAATGGGGTTGCATTAGGGGGAAGTCCTAGGGGCCAGTTTTTGGGTGATTAAGCAAGCAACACATTTACAAGTCTCTAATTGAGAGAACAATGCCAGGAACCTACAGAGTGCAGAGCTGTAATGAACTGAGGCTCCCCGAACTAGCTTCATGATTAGCTAACGTTGCGGCTGGTGAATACACAACAAAAACCCGCCGCTCCTCCAGCTGCAGACGACTCCCGTCAGATACAGATGTGTGTTTGTGTTGGTTTGCGGAGGATTATGAGAGGCAGGCGACACTGAGCCAGAGAGGGGGCACTGATGGGGATCTCTGCAGTAGATGCCAGTTAACAAGCAAGATGAGCCATTTTTTAAAATACCTAGATAACTAAATAATGTCATATGTATTGTATTTTTCCTGCTTTGCCCCCTCAACCTGAAACTCCAAATCTGGAGCTGTCGATCTTGATTCCCCTCTTTGGGATTATAAACTTCTTTGAGAGGCATTGGAGAGATCATCTTTGGGAACTTGCTCTACTTCTTAGTATTTTATTATTTGGGTTCATTGCCTGATCTGTACTGATTAACTTATTTGTCTGTAACTCAGTATTTTGTCTAGGACAGGTCTCCGTAACCCTAACCCTTCAAAATAAGACTCCATGTCTCAATGAGATTACCTATAGAAATTAAATATTAGTATTAGTAGTATGTTTAAAATGGAAATAATCCATATTACTACTACTTTAACTGTTTAATTTTAATCAGAAAATCACTTTTAGTCATCATTGATTAATTTCAGAGTCTCAGAGCAAGTTGAAAAATGTGTTTCAGCGAGTCTTAATGACTTATAAGGTGGAAAAAACTAAGTTAGGCAGGTGCAAGGTAACAAAAAACATGATTTACTTTCACAATAAAAGATTTCTTCCATCAAAGTCAAAAATGAAAACATGTAAAATCAAAGATGGGGCAGAATTTCAGTGCATTACTACCAGTGTCGTCCATATTAATTCAATATAACATGGGTTGCATGACTTTCTTGGTCTATTTTTAGTAACTTTGCATCTTCTTGATGTTTTTCCCTCCTCACAGGTTGCAAAAAACATTTCCAACCATGCCTCCTCTGAGAGCTCTGACACTAATATTAACTGCCTTTTAACTTCAGTAACTTTGATGCAGGAGCAGGTAGGTTATTCTACAAAGTAACACTGACAAGCGTCTCAGGATGTGTTGAAAACGAAGCACGTACTCATAAAAGTGTTTGTTTTTATTTATTTGTGTCATTTTGCCGGCGATTAATGAAACATGCTCTGCTCCAGCTATCTGTCCTCGTCTTTGTTCACACTGAAGGGGGGAAAATCAGGTTAAGTGGATCTTGTTCCTGCTGCTGTGATGTCATATTTCACTGCGGCTCTGTATCGCAGGTTGTTGTGTGCCGTCTCGTGCCCTAATTAGGGAGCGTTGAAAAAAAAAAAGGAAGAAGAAGGAGAAAAAAAAAAAGAAAAAAGCCAGCCAAATGAAGCAGTAGTCACCTGAGATGAAGGACACATCCTCTGTGCCAGGAGACGCTTCCCATTTGATTTTTTATTTATATTTCTGCTCCATGCAATACTAGGGGAGAGAGAGAAAAAAAAAAAAGTGGGTCAATGAACAGATTTGCAGAAACCAACTTTGAAACATCCGTGTTGTCTATCTGTCTTTGGTTAAACATAGTTTTGTATCCGATTCCCCAGTGCCAATTACTCATTAAAAATGTTCAACAACATTTTAATTGAAGAATTAATTACCTTCGGCTGGGCAAAATCCTCCTAAATTTCATCTGGGGAGTCATCAACTGTGCAGAGGAGCAGCCGTCGATGAAGTGTCACAGAGTGGGAGGTGGTGGCGGAGGTGGAGGTGGTGGTGGTGGTGGTTGGTGGTGGTTGGTGGTTGGCGGGAAAAAAATGACATCAGCAAAGAAGTGTAATCCATTGTGAGTCAACCACGAGACGCACGTGATAATTCATGAGTAAACACATCGGTGAGTAAACTGGTACGATGTTCCCCGTGACGTGTGACTTCATGCCGCCGCAGAACTGTAGCTCCCAAAGTCTCCGCCAAAACAAACACCATTCACATAGTGTGCATTATTCAGAGCGTTTGATTTAGAAATGAAAAAAAAAAAACAAAAACAAGGACAGGAAGAGAAGGAGGAAAATAAACAATTTACCTTTAAATAAAACCCTTAATCTGTGACTTTAATACCTCCAATTTCAAGTTGACTCAAATATTGCAAGTTTAGAGGAAAACCACCTTAAATATGTACCTTAAAAAGTCAAAAATGACATATTCTCATTCATTTATGTCCAAAATTCAGATGTAGTGAGCCGTTTATTTTTGTTATAATTGTGTGAACTGACCCTTTAGAGCAGATGCAGGAACATATGTTTGACTTCTGGCTATTGAAACATTAAAATTAAGCTTCTTCCTCTTATTTAAACTTGATGCTACAACCTTTAACAAATAGCCTTTGTGCATAATACATAAAAAAATCCACTTATCAGGTCTGTGATTAGATATTATGGGATGCAGGGATTACTCTTGCAGGTATATGTGTGTGTGTGTGTGTGTGTGTGTGTGTGTATGTGTGTGTCAAAGATATACATTGAAAGAAAATTTGCCAAATATGAATCAAAGGCTCAGAAGGCTTCAAATAATGAGCCTGGTTAAGAATAATGATAAATCTTTGTAATAATGTTTTTTCTAACACACACACACACACACCTTTGATGATCAAGTTATGCTCTTATTTCCTTATTAAGAGTTTTGGATGATTTCCAAAGCAGATGGACACACATGACACAATTGTCAGTGTTTGTAGTCTACATGTACAGTCTGGCACAGTCATACTTTCCTTTATTTAGATGGGGGGGGGGGGGGGAAAGGGGGGTGGGGGGGGTCGCCTTTATACTTTAAGGGTTTTTGTTGTTCTAGTTAAGGGATTGTCCTCAATAATGTCGCTGCTTAACCAGTGAATGCTCATTCTTTAAATGTTTAGATTGACATCAATTTCCCACTAATCAACATCCTTTGTGCTGCTCGCTGCTTTAGCAAAAACCGGCGAGGGCAAACCTTCTGACTTACACCTCTCCCCCCTCCTTTTGTCTGTCTCCTCTTTCTCTCCTTGCCTCCTATTTAGCCCGTGCATTTGATTAGTTAATCACCCCCCCTACACCCCCCCACCCCCACCCTCCTCCTCCACCCCCCCCCTAGTCCTCAGGTGGAGGCAGAGAGCTCGGGCTTCTCATCCAGCCAAGCTGTTCTTTTGGAAGGGAAAGGAGGCAGCTGTGTTTACAGCCCGGGTCCTGGCGTACATTTAGCAGAATCTATTATTCATATCGCTCAGTATCAGAGCGAGATCTCCAGCCACCTGTCTCGCTGACAAGCTCGCCCCCTTTTGTGGCGCTTTCCGTTCGGAGCAAATTACGCTCGTCTTGATGAATTGAGTTTTTATGAGCGTTGCTGTAGCGCCTGGGCATCCTCGCGCCGAGCCAGGGACCATCAGGGGCCCAGGGAGATTTTTCTAGTCAATGGGCAAACGTTTGGAAGAATGTTAGATTTAGGGAGGGGAGAGAAAGAGGAGAGAATCAGAGCGGTTTTTACCTAGAGCTCATGTCTTCTGTCACACTGATTTTTGTCCACTGTCTGCAGCTGTATTCCTGCCATGTTCTTACACCTGTCACTATTTGTTTCCCACCTACCCCCCCCTCCCCTTCCACCTCCTCCTTCTTCTCTTTCTCTCTCTCTCTCTCTCCATGTCTTGCATCCTTGTTATTGTTTACCTCTCTCGCCCGAGTGCTGGCCCTGATCTGAGATTTGAAGAGCGAAGCAGCAAGAACAAAGGCTTCCTTCAGAATTGGTTTTCTCTGAGACGCAGCTACCTGATGAGTCTGCCGGCGAACTATCTCCCCTCCTTTGACTCTGTGTGAACATTTTTAATTAACAGGGAGGTGCGTTAACTCGATGATAAGCACCCCTGATAAGTTATAACATGATTCATAATTTATAAAGATTTTTGCTTTCATCTTCACTAGTTTGCATAAAACTAATTACTCTGTAAATGGTATTCATTACAAAATATATTTTTTCTCTTTCCACATAGACGCGTAAATCACGGCGCCCAGCTACCAAGTGTTGCTCTGGGACTGGTGTGCACGCAGAGAAGAAAGGTAATGATGAGTTGTTAGAGGCGGTGTCAGGGGCAGACCTGCCTGTTTCTGTTTGCACTCGACAAGCGTGTTATGCTGCTTTGGATTCATTATGCTAACTGCTACAAGCTGCCGCACCGAGTCTGACTTTACATCTGAGCGGCTGCATACAGGTAAATCAGAATCACAGGCCTTCGCTTTTATCTTTTTTGGTATTCGGTGTCATTTAACAGTCTGTAATCACGAGTATAGTCGCTTACTGCACTTATTGTGAAGATAGTGGATGGTAATCCCCACACCAGATGTCACAGAGGAGAACAGTGCCACATGATTTCACGAGGCCAAGAGTTTGTGTCCATTTACTGTTGCTGAGATTTACTGTTTTACAAATTAGATTAGGAGGCCAAAAAGCTGCTATCTTTTTTTGCAGAGGATGTCGATTTAAACAATGCTTATCAAATTGATGCTCGACTCTGAAAGACATTAAAAAAAATAAATCCTTTAGAGAGTCTGCAGGAAACGAGGGGTTTTGGTATGCAACAAAGGTCGACTGCTGGAATCCAACCTGGAACATTTCGCTTATGTGGCACGCATCCTGATCAGTAGGATGAAACATTATCAAGCAACAAACAAGCTGCTACTTGCCAGCCATGTCAGTTAGCCTTTTAATAACGTCCATCATGTTTTATTGTGTAGTCTACATAGAAGAAGGTTACGAAGCACCTGCTCAATTGTTGCCAGTGTTTAACAGATATAGTCATTGAACCTATAGTGAAATATATGAGTTATGTTGCTGGTATGATGTCAACATGACTATCAACAGATCAACAGATCATTTTCTCCGTGTGTCACGTGCCTCACGTGGAGAAAACGGGTGACTCATCTAAAAGCTGCCTGAGCCGCGCTGCTCACGTGCACTTTATGGCAGAGTCAACCTGTTACCATGGGTGTGGAAATGAAACCGGATGTTAGATTAGCATAAAAATGGAGTGAGATACAGGGGGGGTGGGGGGGGGGGGGGGTTGTAAGGGGGGTGGACACCTTACATAGGGGCCCCAAAAAGGCTTGTGCTGCCCCTGACAAGCAGATATAATGATGTAGGACAGGGATTGTTTATTGCATACAGCTTCTCATAAACAGACAGTGCTTACTTTCCACAGGTAGACACTGATCAGTACTGAAAGATATTATAGTCTCAGAGAGAGTCTGACAATTTCAACTTCCCCCCCTCAACAGCGAAAACAACTTTAGTTTCAACGACTAGAGGGGGGCAAGAAAGAAAAAAAAAAAAGAAGAGATGTATAAATAAACATGCTGAAACACATTGCCTGCCTCGCGATTCTGTTTTCAATTCCCATTCGATTAAAGTGTCCCTGCAGGAGCTGGTGAGGTTGGGTAAGGGGTGAGGTGCAGAGACATAAATCAAAGCGGTCCAAGGAATAGTAATCCTCGCTGAACATTTTGGACTGATTGATATAAATAACATTGTCCTCGCCATCTGTCCAAAGAGGGACCTTTCCAGTTAGTGTTGAGCGGCAACGGCAGAATAATTAATGAATGGTGTCCTTTGTGCCGGTAATAAAGAGGAGACAAATTATGTTATAATCCAACTGCTGCTCGTTTGTCACAGCCAAATAAAATGTCAAATAAAAGTGAGGGGCCACAGTGTTTGTTTAATGGAGTGCAAGCTACCTGCTCCAGAGTCTGACAGCAGGGTGGGACGGCTGTAAAAAAAAAAAAGAAAAAAAAAAAAGGCAAAGCTTGGATTCAAGTCTGCAGGAATCCACTCAGGCTGAATGTGGTGCTGTGTGCTGATTATGTGCTGCACATTTAACAAATGTTCACAAACACAAATGAAGAGTTTCCTTCCAAAAAAATGAGTCTGGGAGGCGTCCCTGTAGCCGAAGGGTTACTGCGCCATGTCCCTGGTTTGATTCCAGCCATGGACCTTTGTTGCATGACATCGCCATCTCTCTCTTCTTGTTTAGTGTCTGTCACTCCACTGTCAAAAAATAAAGCCAAAAATCATCATCTTATGTAGATATCCATCCTGGAGTAAGATCATGACCTGAAAATGGTCTTTCATTACCAGTTTAATATAGAATATCCAATCTGTGAGTCTGGCTTTATGATCTCAGTGCTGCTACCTCGTGCCATAAAAAAGGTATAATAGGTTAAATTAATAAAAAAAAAAAGTGATTTAGAGAGTTCTGGTCGACAGGGGGAACTAATTCTCTTTAAAAATGAAACTATATTTGGTTTTAAAAGCTTTAAATATGCGATTGTAGCACTAAAAAAAAAAAAAATCATTATAAGTCCACTCCACCATGTTTTTGCTTTTCTAAGACGCTTCAATGAGATCAATCATAGAAAACATTATTCAGTCATAAAACGATGTTAGAGGAGTAAACATCGACTTCAGAATCATTTTCTATTGGTATTCCTATCAGATGGTAGGCCTACAGGTTAGACATGGACCATATGATGATATCTTCTCATGTCAGCAGTGGGGTTAGACGAGGTCCTACATTATACTTGTTTTTGCTTCAATTATATAAAGAGACATTTTAGACAAGTCCATCAATTAATATGTTTATATGAAGACTTATATCCATGTATCCTGGTTTTAATCCTATTAGAGATATGAGAAATGTTATTCATATTCCTTTAGTGTATTTTACTCCTCAACAAAGGATGAAGTCTGTACTGAGCAGCAGGTATTATGAATGTCCTGGCCATGTTTTATGATCTAATACTTACATTTTAAAGCTTACTTTAGGTCTGAGTTTAAATGAATAAAATAATTTTGACAAGTGAAAAGCAATAATATGAGTAGAGGATGTCAGATCTGCAGAGACAGGAAGGTCTGAAGGTGAATTTAGAAATGCTCATGAATAAGATAAAGTTACATTTTTAACCAGCAGCAGCAGGTTTGAGGTGTGGAGGTGTGGTTCACCTGTAAAACATCCCCTCTTTTTTACAACCTTCCTGTCATATTATCAATTTTAAACTGCTGGCTGCAGCTTTGTTTTATGGTTTTTGTACAGTCAGCGCAAAGTGAACATTTAACAGCTGTTGTTCCAGGTCGGAGCAAACATCTGGATTTATAACCTGATACCTGAAATATCTTACTTAAAAGTTTTCAGATTGACTCGTCCAACCTTGCTGTCACTTTAATTTTAATGCATATAAATTGCCTGGGTGGAGATACATTTGATTTGATGAGGTCAAATATCTTGGTTATCAACTTATTGACACTCTCAGGAATGATATACTTGTATTTCCTGTATCTTACATTCAAAATTCCTTCAGTTTAATAAAAGTATATTTGCTCATATTTTAGCCTGAACCCTCCTAGTTGTTTGTTCTTGCCCATTATCAGCTTTTAATTGTCTATGGGCCACTATTAGAGGAAATACGGTACTCTGACTACACCTATCTATCTGTTGTTCCAGGAGCAAACATCTGGATTTATAACCTGATACCTGAAATATCTTACTTCCAATCCAAATCTTGAGCCTTGAGATTGACTCGTCCTTTAATTTTAATGCATATAAACTGCCTGGGTGGAGATACATTTGATGTAATGAGGTCAAATATCTTGGTCACCAACTTATTGACACTCTCAGGAATGATATACCTGTATTTCCTGTATCTTACACTCAAAATTCCTTCAGCTCATATTTTAGCATGAACCCTCCTAGTTGTTTGTTCTTGTCAACCATTAATTGACTATGGGCCACTATTAGAGGAAATATGGTACTCTGACTGCACCTAGTTCATTGTAGCATTATGCACAATTGCCTTGGTGGAGATACATTTAATGTGATGAGGTCAAATATCTTGGTCATCAACTTATTGACACTCTCAGGAATGATATACCTGTATTTCCTGTATCTTACATTCACATTTCCTTCAGTTTAATAAAGTATATTTGCTCATATTTTAGCCTGAACCCTCCTAGTTGTTTGTTCTTGCCCAGCTTTTAATTGACTATGGGCCACTATTAGAGGAAATATGGTACTCTGACTACATCTATCTATCTGTTGTTCCAGGTCGGAGCAAACATCTGGATTTATAACCTGATACCTGAAAATATCTTACTTAAAACTTTCTTTAAAAATCCAAATCTTGAGCCTTGAGATTGACTCGTCCTTTAATTTTAATGCAAATAAACTACCTGGGTGGAGATACATTTGATTTGATGAGGTCAAATATCTTGGTTATCAACTTATTGACACTCTCAGTAATGATATACCTGTATTTCCTGTATCTTAGACTCAAAATTCCCTCAGCTCATATTTTAGCATGAACCCTCCTAGTTGTTTGTTCTTGTCAACCATTAATTGACTATGGGCCACTATTAGAGGAAATATGGTACTCTGACTGCACCTAGTTCATTGTAGCATTATGCACAATTGCCTTGGTGGAGATACATTTGATGTGATGAGGTCAAATATCTTGGTCACCAACTTATTGACACTCTCAGGAATGATATACCTGTATTTCCTGTATCTTACATTCAAATTTCCCTCAGTTTAATAAAAGTATATTTGCTCATATTTTAGCCTGAACCCTCCTTGTTGTTTGTTCTTGCCCAGCTTTTAATTGACTATGGGCCACTATTAGAGGTAATACGGTACTCTGACTTCACCTAGTTCATAGTAGCATTATACACAAGTGCTGTTTAGTAGTTTTTGAACATAAATTACAATAAGATGGGAGATTAATCCATCACCACTCCCTGAACTGAATCCCCAGAATCAAGCGTATTTCTTTTTTTCTAGAGTTGTAGTAGCATGTGTGATCTGTATGCGTTACATGAAACATCTGCTCAGGTATTCATAACCTGAGATCAAGGTTGGATTGCTGTCATTGATCGGCAAGAAACACCTAAATTGAATTTGTATCCCTCATCTCACCTCTCCTCCGCAAACCCTTGCACCGTCATAACCGGAGCGAAAAACCTGAATCTTAAGCCTCCGAGCGAGAGGCTACACACCCGAGTAAGAAGAAGAAGAG
This sequence comes from Scomber japonicus, assembly GCF_027409825.1. NCBI lineage: Eukaryota > Metazoa > Chordata > Actinopteri > Scombriformes > Scombridae > Scomber > Scomber japonicus. The sequence continues at coordinate 2,740,499 of NC_070601.1, forward strand.
GACGGAGCGTCGATATTCCGTTAACACATTTTTGATTCTCGTCACAAGCGGAGACCAAAACTGTAAGAACAGGTCTGAGTCCGACCGGCCTGAGAACCTGAGAGAGAAACCTGAGAGTCTTCCTTAACCCTCCTGTTGTCCTCCCGGGTCAAATTTACCCCATCTCTTTCTTTCTTTCTTCCTTCCTTCCTTCCTTCCTTCCTTCCTTCCTCCCTCCTTACTCCTTTCCTTCCTTCCTTCCTTCCTTCCTTCCTCCCTCCTTACTCCTTTCCTTCCTTCCTTCCTTCCTCCCTCCTTACTCCTTTCCTTCCTTCCTTCCTTCCTTTCTTTCTTTAATTTTTCCTTCATTTTTCCCCTCCTTCCCTCTTTCTTTGCTCCCTCCTCCTTCCATACTTCTTTCCTCATTTCCTTCCATCCTTCCTTGGTTGCTTCCTCCTTTCCTTCCTCCCGTCCATCTCTCCATACTTCCTTTCTCTTTTCCTCCCTCCTTACTCCTTTCTATCTTTCCTTCCTTCCTTCCTCCTTAATCATCACCTTCCTTCCTTCCTTCTTACTCCGTCCGTCCCTCCCTCCTTCCTCCTTTCCTTCCTCCCGTCCATCTCTCCATACTTCCTTTCTCTTTTCCTCCCTCCTTACTCCTTTCCTTCCTTCCTTCCTTCCTCCCTCCTTACTCCTTTCCTTCCTTCTTTCCTTTCTTTCTTTAATTTTTCCTTCGTTCTTCCCCTCCTTCCCTCTTTCTTTGCTCCCTCCTCCTTCCATACTTCTTTCCTCATTTCCTTCCATCCTTCCTTGGTTGCTTCCTCCTTTCCTTCCTCCCGTCCATCTCTCCATACTTCCTTTCTCTTTTCCTCCCTCCTTACTCCTTTCTATCTTTCCTTCCTTCCTTCCTCCTTAATCATCACCTTCCTTCCTTCCTTCTTGCTCCGTCCGTCCGTCCCTCCTTTCCTTCCTCCCATCCATCTCTCCATACTTCCTTTCTCTTTTCCTCCCTCCTTACTCCTTTCTTTCCTTCCTCCCTCCTCACTCCTTTCCTTCCTTCCTTCCTTCCTTCCTTTCTTTCTTTAATTTTTCCTTCATTTTTCCCCTCCTTCCCTCTTTCTTTGCTCCCTCCTCCTTCCATACTTCTTTCCTCATTTCCTTCCATTCTTCCTTGGTTGCTTCCTCCTTTCCTTCCTGCTGTCCATCTCTCCATACTTCCTTTCTCTTTTCCTCCCTCCTTACTTCTTTCTTTCCTTCCTTCCTTCCTTCCTTCCTTCCTCCTTAATCATGTCCTTCCTTCCTTCCTTCTTGCTCCGTCCGTCCCTCCCTCCTTCCTCCTTTCCTTCCTCCCGTCCATCTCTCCATACTTCCTTTCTCTTTTCCTCCCTCCTTACTCCTTTCCTTCCTTCCTTCCTTCCTTCCTTCCTTTCTTTCTTTCTTTAATTTTTCCTTCGTTCTTCCCCTCCTTCCCTCTTTCTTTGCTCCCTCCTCCTTCCATACTTCTTTCCTCATTTCCTTCCATCCTTCCTTGGTTGTTTCCTCCTTTCCTTCCTGCTGTCCATCTCTCCATACTTCCTTTCTCTTTTCCTCCCTCCTTACTCCTTTCTATCTTTCTTTCCTTCCTTCCTTCCTCCTTAATCATGTCCTTCCTTCCTTCCTTGCTCCATCCGTCCCTCCCTCCTTACTCCTTTCCTTCTTTCCTCCCTTCCTCATCCCTCCCTCCTGTCCTTCCTTGACCTGAGGACAATAGGAGGGTTAAAAGTAAACCAAGAATTGTTTAAAAAAATAGCAAAACATCTTGAAATACAAACAAATAAGGTCAATAAAATGAGCCTTAATTATAAAAGTTAGTTGATTAATGCTGGAAAACTTAAAATAAAGTGATTTTTTTTAACATTCTCACTGAATTACAATGCCTCTAATTGATGATGTTACGTTTTCATCAGTTAAAAAGCTAATTAGAGTGATGCCTGATGGTTTTTAAACCTTCATAGTGGAATAATTTTGAAATTGTCTTGACATTTGTAGCACTTGTCTTCCATCAATGACTTATATTTAAAAATCCAGTCAGTTGAATGTGGCCAGGAAAACCAGAAGTATCAGTTTTGATGATAAACAACAATGTCAGTTAACCTCCTTTAGGTTACTTGAGTTAATTTAGGTGTTATCCCTCTAAAAGAAGTTATCTTTGACCTCAGATTATGGCAGGTTTTTTGCAGATATCACTTGAGGATGAAGTACAAAGTGATCTTGAAGTGTGAGAAAGTTTGGAAGTCTCCTTGGAGGCAAGGACGAAGGGAGGGTGCTGCCAAAAAAGTACCAGCGTGGTAAAAGGACGGAAGAGGCAACCTAAACAAGAGTTGAACGCTCCGCAATATCGCCTCCAGGTCCATCAATCACCCTCCAATTACAGGCAAGGTGAGGCTTAGGCTTCATCAGCCGACATCTGACATCAGTCTCACATCAGACAGCGATGAGGACATCACCCAGATCGCGAGGATGCTCCGTAGGTACGCTCATTCCGCCCACGTCGGCGTCTCGGCGGGGCCTGCATTATCCGCGCCAACAAAAGGAGGAGCCGCTTTGTGCAATCAGCACCGTTCTGTACATATTAAACAGTGCAACATTCTCAACCCAGGTTCATTTTAATTAGAGGGGAATTTGATCACTGCCGTCTCCCACGGGCGCTTTTGATGTTAATAAAACAAGCTGTACCTTCGCAAAGCAGAGCTCTCCTTCCAAAGGAGTGAGAGCCGTGGGGGTGAAGGCAGAGGGAAGGGAGGATGAGAGGAGGGATGGAGGGATTGGGGGGGGGGAGGCAGTAAAGGAAAAGTTCCCTCTTCAAGTCAAAACTACAGGGAGGTGTCAGAGAAGAGGCTGTGATCCGCCGCTGTGTTGGGAAATGGCGAGTGAAAGCGAGCAGAGGCCGATGAGGTGCTCAGAGGGATTATCAACGTCGACGAACCGCATCGCTACCTTATGCATGTAGACCATCTAATAATGAACGGCTGAGGTGTTCCCTTTTATTGCTCTGACACTTTGGTGTATTCAACTCAATGGATGTTAATAACAAAAGCATTATAGAAGATGAGATGAAGCACAATAGGAAAAAAGGATATTTTGACTGGCTGAAGCTTTCAAAACAGCAGATACAATACAATGAAAAGGTTTATTCCAATATGCATTTTGGGAATGAGAAGTCATTACCGGTATGTGACGTACAGGTTTTCAATATCTAGAGGTTTCAGTCTCCTTAGTGTAAATCCAGTTCTATGATAATGGTGAATCTTCAGGAATTAGCATCAAATATATAAGTAAAATATGTTCTTGCCAGGCCTTAATTTAGTGTTTTAAGTGAGTATATATTTGAAATAAGCATTAATTATCTTCCTCTTATAATGTTCTAGGTTCACATGGACATTTAAAATAGTGAAGATAATATTCTGGATTAAACCCCAAATGCAATATTAGCTAAAAAGAGTCAGCTGTTGTTGCTCAAAGCTCTTAAAAAAAGGAAAATTTGCTGCTTTTTTGTTGTTTTTTAATCAACTTTAACATCTTTTTTGAGTTATTTCTCTTGAATTAGCTCTAATGGAAACTGTTCATGAGGTCAAAGTGAGGAGAAGAGAAGAGAAGAGAAGTATGCACCCCAAATCTAAAACTCCATTAACCACCCCTGTATTTGACAACAGCTCAACATTTAAGCACATGACACCAAAAGTATCTGCATGGTTAGATAGCACAAGTGGTTGATGAGAGAATATGTTGTAATTTGGGTGAAGTGACCCTTTATCACCTCCAAAGTAACCGTCAAAGTCTATATTTCAGTGTCAGTTCTTCTGAAAAGGTGGACAACTGCAAGCGCTAATTATATACTATTAAAGGGTTTCAACGATTCATTTTACTGTCATATTTTTTTTGGAACGGAGCTCTTCACCTCTTTAGTGCTCACTGTAAAGGCCCATAGTGTTACAGCATTTGCTTTTATTTTCCCAATAAATGAAGTGAACGGTCATCTGTCCCTGAAGTAAACGCTCCATCTCCTCCCGTGCCTCCAGGCGGGTCGTTAAACGGCCAAACGAGCGATGGAATGAGTAAATAATTCAACAAATAGATGAATAAATAAAAGGGGTCGGACTCTGTGGTGGTTAAGCAGGAGGTTGGGTAGGGGGGAAGGAGAGAGAGAGGGGGGGGGGGTTGTTCAGCTGGGGAGCCACCTATGGCAGAGGGAGGGCAGCTTTCTCTCTCTGAACATGTACCGTCTGTACAATCCTGAACCTTGGCACCGGTACAGGCATCTGCTGCCGGCCTCCCTCTGCCAGTCCACCGTATACACACAAACATCTGCTTCCCCGTACAAAAAAAAAAAAAAAGGAAAAAAAAAGGGGACACACAGCACTTGACAGGTCTGCATTTTGCCATTCTGCCTGGCCCCTCGCTCGCCGGTTCTTTACACAAAAACCTTAATGCATCCTGTCAAGCCATTAGCCGGTGATACGATCAGCTTGCAGGCCCCCATTAAGCCATCAGTGTCCACCTGTGATAAAGACGACCATTTGTTTTCTTAAAGCCCTACTTAATGTCCGTTTAACTCAATTTGTCAGGAAATGTACAACAATTTCCTCCCCCCACGGTCCTGAAATCTGGTCGGGGTTCAAAAACGCAGAGAGGAGGAGAGAGAGAGGGAGGGAGGGAGTTTGGTGGTTGGGTTTTTTTTTTTTTTTCCTAGGATGCATATTCAAATGAGGGGATTAAATTGCCTCTCATATTGACGTATCGTGTTGCGCGAGCGCTGAGAGGTGGCCTGTGTTTTCCCTCTAAAAGCTGATTTTTGGACAGCAGGGGCAGGAGCTGGAGGTTGTTTGCCTCCATTAGCCTCGGTCCACGGCCCCTGCTCCCTCTCCTGATGCGTCCGTGACAGCACTCTAAATCCGGCCGCGCCGTTATTACTGGAGCGCATGCCGCCGCCGCGAGCAAAAGCATAATAACACCTTTTAAAACAACATTGTCCCTGATGCTCGCAAACACACATGTCGAATGAACTCCCCCACCCTTACCCCTCCCCTCCCTCCTCATTCCCCCCTCCCACCCCCCCCCCCCCTCTTGTGAGGACACCTAACAGCCACTGAAACATCTGTTTATGTTTTGTCTACAGATATGTCATTTGGATTTTGGAGGGGCGGTGGCGGTGGCGGCGGGCGAGATGGGGGAACGAAACATAATGATCCTTTGCTGTGTTGTAATCCCAAGTGTAAAATAGCATAAATCAGCTATTGAGATGCTTAAACAAAACCAAAGAAGAAGAACAAAAGGTAAATCTCCCAATGCGATATATGCATCAGCTTGGCACCGCCGCTCTTTTTCGGTGTATACGACCGCCCCGGCCGTCCCCTTCTTCCCTGGCGGTGGGACGGCGGCTCGGCCAAGCGGGCAGGAAGTGGAAGGGGCTCCTGGTAGTGGCGGCAGCGGCACTGTCGACATCTGTCGTGGTTGGAGAGCTCAGTGCACAGGAAATGGGGTGTCACGGCGCGTGCTTGTTGGCCATTATCCTGGCATCCTAATGAAGTGTGGGCAGTTCGCGGGAGGGGGTCTCTGGATGGCATGTTGAATACACGGATGGGCAGAGGCAGCACACACACACACACACACACACACACACACACACATACAGAGCCACTCCATCCCTTCGCCCTCACTCTCCCCTTCAAACCCCCCTCCCCTCCCCCCTCCTCCTCTTCCATGTTCCCGTTGCCTGTATCCCATCTGCCCGAGCCCCCGAACTGCACCCAATGGGACGGAGGCTGGCCGGGAACGCATGCGCCATGAGCCGGGCGTTTTCCTGCGACAGGCTGAATGTGAGGCCATTAGGCATCTCGGCACGGCCGGCGTGTGATTGGAAACACACAGTGAACAAGTGTCCTCTCGGCATGGATGCTGCCTCACGCTAGGAAAGCGGGGGCCGTGGCGGAGCGGCACCATCAATATACCTGGCCCTAATGGTCTTCGCACCACAGATCAAGTGGTGTTTGTCGGATTCCTGAAGGGCCTTAGGTGGCCGTTTATTGACACAACAAACAGAAAAGACTCCCCTGACTGGATGTATTTCTGCAACAATTCAGCACAAGGTGGCCCCGAGTGCACATGATCATATATCAAAGTGGCAATTTATAGAAATATATGGAAAGATGATGGTGTTAAATATTTGAAGAGGTCAAAACAGGGAACATGCACGTGGAATAGAGAAATACTTCAGCTACACCATTCAGTACGTTTAAACCTAGTATCACTGTGATGATGATGCTGCTAAGAAAATTAAAAAAGGTTTATGTAGAGTTCTGATAATTATAGATATTAACAGCATTTCACCCTTTTTGAGCTCTTCTAAATGAAGATACTTCCTGTTTGGTTTCATCAAAATAGACAAAAAATGCAAATGTGGATAAATCTTGCATATTATTCCTCTAAAAGTGCTTTGTACTGATGTTCTTATATATGAAAACTACAGATATAAAACAGTATTATGACAAAATGCAGTAGCTAATGATGAGATGCAACTTCTTGGCCTTTTTATATAAATCCATTGAAAAGCTCAACCCAGAGTATTATCAACTAAGAAATTAAGGATATTACTTTCAGTATCACTAAAAATGTGCTTTTACATGAATTATAAAAGGTCATGTATGGGTCAAACTGAACTCTTCCATCTATATATTGTATAAATGTATTAAAACTATGGATATGGGCTATGGAGTATGTTGATGCACTACATGCTAACGAGATGTTTCCAGTTTTGTTTTGTCAAAATGGCGATTTATAGACATCTATGGGAAAGGAAGATGATGCTGCTAAATATGTCTGAAGAGGTCAAAAACAGTGTATATTTATCTGATAAAAGACCGATATTACTTTAAATGTGTCTTACAGTAACCAGAGAATCTAGAAAATGCTGCATCTTTGCATCATTAAGGTGGAAATTAATAGAAATATGTGGAAAGATGATGTTTTTGCTGTTTCAATTGATTAAATGTGTTAATTTGGAGTAAAAAAAGATGAAATACACTATTTTTTGGGAGAAAAATACAAATAAAAAGATGCTTTCTTTCTCTTCTGAGTTTGTATTTCCACTCAGCAGCGAGCAGCTACATGCAGCCTGTTCTGCTTCTCTCCACACAAACGATCCCTCTTCAGGTAAAGAGTCTCTACTTACTTGTCTGCCCATAACTGTAATGGGCTAATGTGCCGAGTAAATGTAGCACTACAGCCCTGAGTGCTTCATCAATACGTCCGACTGATGCAGGACAGAAGGGGGATTATCACGAGCGCCAGATGCTAAGCCACTGAAACTGCACACAATCAATTAAGTCCTCTGTGCATACAGTAGCATCAAACTGCAGCCCAGTTTATCCTGGAAAATATCACCCAGCTCACTTCCCTAACCGAACAGGAAGTTGGCTATCTGCTCGCTAAGATCTCCAGGCGCTGACTCATCTGTGAATCTTCTGTCTACAGATTAAGAGCGAAGACTTATGGATTATAGATTGATGAGGGTAATCAAGCAGGACACCACACTGCTCATGAATATGGGAGGCTGGAAAACTACTGTGTGTCACATTTGGTTATATATTTCTGTTTGGAGACTCCTTATATGCATCTTTTGCTAATTTTGAATTGGTTATAATTGATAATATTCATAATTACGATGTATATAATAAAATATGTCAAAATTGTGGCTTCTAGTGATGAACCTACAGAGAATTATCAGTGACTCTGCAGCTTCTTTTCAGCTTTACTGAGCTTTACAGTGATTTTCAGCTCACTGTTTAGCTATCTGACTCCGCCTTTACTGTTTTAGTTCACTCTCAGTGCTCTCATAGCGTCATTTTCAGAGAAGAAAGCTGCAAAAAAGTCACTGTACACTACTTGCTCAGCACCATTTAGCAGCTCAAGAGTCGGATATGTCCCTCAGAAGTTAGTAGAGAGTAAAAACACAGAGCTAAAACAGAGTGAATATTAGATTGGTGAACACAACTCTAATGGCTCGACTCTACTCGACTCGGCTCCAGGAACGACCTTTTCCATTGCCAAAAGGTACCTAGTCAACGTGGGCGGGGTCGTCATAGCAACGGCTTCGCGAAACTGCCGTGACTTCTTTTCCTTCCTTCCTTCCTTCCTTCCTTCCTTTTTTCCATCCGTCCTTCCGTTTATCTGTCCTTCCTTTCTTCCCTATATCCTTCCTTCCTTCCCTCTGTCCTTTCTTCCTTCCTTCCCTCTGTCCTTTCTTCCTTCCTTCCTTCCTTCCTTCCGTTTGTCCTTCCTTCCCTCTGTCCTTTCTTCCTTCCTTCCTTCCTTCCTTCCTTCCGTTTGTCCTTCCTTCCTTCCGTTTGTCCTTTCTTCCTTCCTTCCTTCCTTCCTTCCTTCCGTTTGTCCTTCCTTCCCTCTGTCCTTCCTTCCTTTCTTCCCTCTGTCCTTTCTTCCCTCCTTCCCTCTGTCCTTTCTTCCTTCCTGCCCTCTGTCCTTCCTTCCTTTCTTCCCTCTGTCCTTCCTTCCCTCTGTCCTTTCTTCCTTCCTTTCTTCCCTCTATCCTTCCTTCCTTCCCTCTGTCCTTTCTTCCTTCCTTCCCTCTGTCCTTTCTGCCTTCCTTCCTTCCTTCCGTTTGTCCTTCCTTCCCTCTGTCCTTTCTTCCTTCCTTCCCTCTGTCCTTCCTTCCTTCCGTTTGTCCTTTCTTCCCTCTGTCCTTTCTTCCTTCCTGCCCTCTGTCCTTCCTTCCTTTCTTCCCTCTGTCCTTCCTTCCCTCCTTCCCTCTGTCCTTTCTTCCTTCCTTCCTTCCCTCTACCCTTCCTTCCTTCCTTCCCTCTGTCCTTTCTTCCTTCCTTCCTTCCTGCTGCTGTATGAGGCTTTCTGTCACACACAAAGCAACTAAATTGAGTCGTGTGACTGTAACGCTGTTGCCGGTATTTAAAAATGGCGGGTTTGATTCTTGTGTGGGACGGCTCATGAATCTTCCAGCGACAACTCTTCTGACCCATCAGCGGCCGGCAGTCTGTCGACATCACATTTTAGTATCGGCTCGGCTCACTTGGAACCTCAGCAGAGCAGGTACCAGGTACTATCACCATGGAAACGCAAAAAAAAAAACGAGTCGAGTCGAGTCGTGCTGGAACTGTGTAGTGGAAAAGCGCCATAAATGAATAATAATGTTGCTTCATAACTGCATATAAAACATATAAGGTGATAATGCCACTTGTTTTAGGTTTAAATGACATGTTTTAGTGGCTACACCTACTCAAATGTTAAGCATATAAGGTGGTAGATTAAAAAACAGGGTATAAAGGTCATATGTAATGATTTAGGAAGGCACTGACAATTCATTCATACATTTTGTCAAAGACTCAAAGTTCATTTTGCCCTTTTGAAACTAATAAATTATCTCTTGTGGGTGTGATATATAGTACCACTCTTCCTTTTGGAGGGGGTCCTGGCTTCAGGGTGGACCAGCAGATATCTTAACCCTTAAACAGACCTTACTAGTTATGTCATTTGCACCTCAAGTAAGGAAGGAAGGAAGGAAAGAAGGAAGGAAGGAAAGGACGAAAGGAGGAAGGAAAGGAGGAAGGAAGGGAAGGAAGGGAGGAAGAAGGAAGGAAAGGAAGGAGGGAGGGAGGAAGGAAGGAAGGAAGGAAGGAAGGAAGGAAAAGAGGGAATAAGGAAGGAAAGGAGGGAGGAAGGGAAGGAAGGGAGGAAGAAGGAAGGAAAGGAAGGAGGGAGGAAGGAAGGAAGGTAGGAAGGAAAGGAGGGAAGAAGGAAGGAAAGGATGGAGGAAGGGAAGGAAGGGAGGGAGGAAGAAGGAAGGAAAGGAGGGAGGAAGGAAGGAAGGACAGATGAAGGAAGGAAGAAAGGACAGAAGGAGGGAAAATTTACCCTAACAGCTGAACTTAGATCTGAGGAAGGAAGGAAGGAAGGAAGGAAGGACAGAGGAAGGAAGGAAGGACAGAGGAAGGAAGGAAGGAAGGAAGGAAGGAAGGACCCTGGAGGACAACAGGAAGGTTAAAGAGTCTGTATCTCTCATCAGTCTGTATGGACTGATTTTGTCATTAGGGTGGCGACTTTTTGCTAAAGGTTTTGCCATTTTAAGAAATTTGAAGTAATAATAATAAACATTTACCATTAAAAAGGTCTTTAATTTTGGTTTTTGAAGGGAATTACTGGGCTTCATGATTCAGTGTGACCTCCAGTTTTTAGGTTAATTGGTAAATTACACACTGGAAAATGATTATAGCACAAATCTGTAGTGACACCTCAACACAGATCTTCTTTTTTTTTTTTATAAGACAGAGAGGTGCTTTATCTTTTATGTGCTTTCTGTCTCTTTAACACACACACACACACACACACACACACACACACACACACACACACACACACACACACACACACACACACACAGCTGACAGGTCATTTAACAGCTAAGATGACAGCAGCAGCCCAACACACTCAGAGAGGAGGAGAAAAGCAACTCAAACGCCAAAGCACCCGATGATGGACTGCGCTCGTTTTTCACCTGCATCCCACTGTAGACCGCTTTATAACGAGCCAGATCTCTTTGTCAGACCCCCCCCCCCCCCTCCAACCCCACTCCCCCCCCCCCCCCCCCCCCCCGCCACCCCCCTGTCCGATCCTCGTCTACCTGGAGACAAACTGCCCCACAATCCCCTGCAGGAGCTCGAATCCTTGACAGAGGAAGTAAACAGTTAACCACATTACCTAACATGTTGTGATGGATGCCGCACCTCTACGTCGGGGTCAAAGGTCAGGCAGCCCCTCCCGCCGAGAGGAAGACAGATGAGTCTGCACACAGCGGCTAGACACCTCTCTCGTTCAGCCTTGTTTTCTTTACTCCCACAAGCAATCTGATACCTGATTGGCTCTCAGAGGAGCTCGAGGGGGGGTGGTGGTGGGGGGGGGGGGTGGAGAGGGGGGGGGGGTTTGATGGCACATGATTAACCGCCGCAACACGACCCGGCAGCGTTACGGTAATTACTGGTCCGGCTCAGGCGGAGTTGAGCTAATTCTCCTCAGAAATGGATATTAACTTAATAATCTGGGTTTTTTTTCTTCACACATTACGCTTGTATCTTTCACAGATTGCTTTAACGAAACAGTGATCCGAAGTGTTTTTCCACTTAACGGCGGGATTTGAACATGTGCTGCTCTTAACGTTCACTTGTCTGGTAGCTTCATACTGTCTCACACAAAGTACAGTAATGTGTTTTTGCAATTAACGGAAGAAAAACTGAGCTGAATGAGCACAAAAAGTACAATTTATATAAAGAGTTTAACTTAACCCTTAAACAGGCCTTACTAGTTACGTCATTTGCGCCTAAAGTAAGGAAGGAAGGAAGGAAAGAAGGAGGGAAGAAGGAAGGAAAGGAGGAAGGAAGGCAAGCAAGGGAGGAAGAAGGAAGGAAAGGAAGGAGGGAGGAAGGAAGGAAGGTAGGAAGGAAAGGAGGGAAGAAGGAAGGAAAGGAGGAAGGAAGGGAAGGAAGGAAAGGAAGGAGAGAGGAAAGGGAGGAGGGAGGAAGAAGGAAGGAAAGGAGGGAGGAAGGAAGGGAGGGAGGGAGGGAAGGAGGAAGGGGAGGGAGGAAGGAAGGGAGGGAGGGAGGGAAGGAGGAAGGGGAGGAAGGAAGGAAGGAAGGACAGAAGGAAGGAACATTTACCCAGCTGAACTTAGATCTGAGGAAGGAAGGAAGGAAGGAAGGACAGATGAAGGAAGGAAGGAAGGAAGGACAGATGAAGGAAGGAAGGAAGGAAGGACAGAGGAAGGACCCGGGAGGACAACAGGAAGATTGAAGAGTCTGTATCTCCTGGTGCACGTTGTCTGTTTAAGGGTTAAGGCAGAAGATATTTGAGTCTTGTCCTCTCTAATGACAGAAACACCCGAAAAATGAGCTCTAAAATAAGAAAAAAAGTCGAGTCAAACTATTTTAAATTAAAACAAAAAGACAACATACAACCATGAGATGGATCAACATCTGAGAAGAGGATCCACAAATCTCAGAAGATCCAGCAGCAACATGTTGAGTAGAGGAGGAGGGGGAAAAAAAGAAAAAGAAAAAAGGGTTGGTCTGAGGTGCAGGCATGCTGATTCAGCAATAAATGTGTTACAAATGACTTTAACGGCGGCGGGTGGACGCGCCGACCCCCCCCCCCGCCCCAACCCCCCCTCCTTCACTCCCACCCACACCTCTTAATGCTGGATACAGTTTTACCTTTCAGACACTATCAGCCTCGCTGCCTCATCCATCACTGTGGAAAAGCCTGTGAATGCTGTTTACCATAAAACCCCTGATGCTCTCTGCTCTCTGCTCCACATCAGTCTGGACTCTCTGGTGGTCCTCATAATGATGTCCCCCCCCCCCCCCCCCCGTTATCGTTTGGGACATGCTTTATCGATAAACTCAATCAATCAATTAAAATGTATGAATGTGTAATTTTGTAATATGATGCACAGGGTCATTATTGGAGTTATAGGGACAAAGAATTAGTAAATTAATCATTATTATTGAGCTAGACACCTGACAAATGTAACAGGAAGGATGGACGGGAGGAAGGAAGAAGGAAGGAAGGTAGGAGGGAGGAAGGGAGGAAGAAAGGAAAAGATGAAGGGAGGAAGGGAGAAGGAAGGACAGAGGAAATAAGGAAGGAAGGAAGGTAGGAGGGAGGAAGGGAGGGAGAAAGGAAAAGATGAAGGGAGGAAGGAAGGAAAGAAGGACAGAGGAAATAAGGAAGGAAGGAAGGTAGGAGGGAGGAAGGGAGAGAGAAAGGAAAAGATGAAGGGAGGAAGGAAGGAAAGAAGGACAGAGGAAATAAGGAAGAAAGGAAGGTAGGAGGGAGGAAGGGACGGAGAAAGGAAAAGAGGAAGGGAGGAAGGAAGGAAAGAAGGACAGAGGAAATAAGGAAGGAAGGAAGGTAGGAGGGAAGAAGGGAGGGAGAAAGGAAAAGAGGAAGGAAGGAAGGAAGGAAAGAAGGACAGAGGAAATAAGGAAGGAAGGAAGGTAGGAGGGAGGGAAGAAGGGAGGGAGAAAGGAAAAGAGGAAGGGAGGAAGGAAGGAAAGAAGGACAGAAGGAAGGAAGAAAGGGGGATGGAGGAAGAAAAGAAAGAAGGGAGGAAAGAGAGAGAAAGGAAATAAAGAGATAAGGAGGGAGGAAGGAAAGAAGGAAGGAAGGAAGGAAGAAAGAAGGACGGAAAGGAAGGAAAGGAGGAAGGAAGGAAAGGAGGAAGGAAGGAAGGAAGGTAGGAGGGAGGGACGGAGAAAGGAAAAGATGAAGGGAGGAAGGAAGGAAAGAAGGACAGAGAAAAGAAGGAAGGGAGGAAAGAGAGAGAAAGGAAAAGGAGGAAGGAAGGAAGGAAGGAAGGAAGGAAGGAAGGAAGGAAGGAAGGAAGGAAGGAAGGAAGGAAGGAAGGAAGGAACAGTCAAAACGACAGGAAGGGGTTAAAAGCACTCCTGGACCTCTGGGGAAGCTGCTTTATCATCTAAAATGAACTAAATGTTTGATATTCTCTAAACGTCATTGACTGTGACAGGATTACAGCAGCAGTTAGTGTTATTTTAACTCTCATTTATTCATCTTTTGTGATTTCATGTAAATTTAAAAACCAGTTCTTCCACCTGGTTTGCTGACACCTGCACACACGCTTCTCTAATTAAACCCTCGACCGCTGCACACTTTTTGCAGCGTGGCCCTGATGCAATCTCCTAAAACCTCCCGCCGGCATCACCTCTACCACTCTCTCTCTCTCTCTCTCTCTCTCTCTCTCTGACAGTGAATAATCGTCCGACGCTTATGCAGCTTATCTGAGTATGTCGAACAGCGGTGGAGGCGGCGGTTGGAGGTGGAGGTGATGGTGATGGTGGCGGTGGAGGCGGCGGCTGTGGGGGAGAAAGAGCCCTTAATCTGCCTATAATCAAACCTGACAGTCACCTACAGCAAGGTGTGGCTGCACGCTTCTCTCTTTCCTTCTTTCCTTCCTCCAGCCCCCTTTCTTCCTTCCTTCTGTCCTTCCTCCCTCCTTCTCTCTTTCTTTCCTTCCTCCAGCTCCCTTTCTTCCTTCCTTTTGTCCTTCCTTCCTTCTTTCCTCCCTCCCTCCCTCCTACCTTCCTTCCTTCCTTCTTTCCTCCGTCCTTCCTTCCTTCTGCCCTTCCTTCCTTCCCTCTTTCCTTCCTTCCATCTGTCCTTCCTCCCTCCTTCTCTCTTTCTTTCCTTCCTTCTTTTGCTTCCTCCAGCCCCCTTTCTTCCTTCCTTCTGTCCTTCCTTCCTTCTTTCCTCCCTCCCTCCTACCTTCCTTCCTTCCTTCTTTCCTCCGTCTTTCCTTCCTTTCCTCTTTCCTTCCTCCCTTCCATCCATCCTTCTTTCTTCCTCCCTTCCTTCCTTGACTCAAGGATCTGAGTATGTCGAACAGCGGCGGCGGGTGGAGGTGATGGTGGCGGAGGAGGAGGCGGCTGTGGGGGAGAAAGAGCCCTTAATCTGCCTATAATCAAACCTGACAGTCACCTACAGCAAGGTGTGGCTGCACGCTGGGAAGCAGTCAGCCGAGCGCTCTGATCAGCAGAGGGAGAGAAAACTGCCAAGCCATTAATATTAATCGGCCTAATCGGTGCTGGAGAGCGGAGAGGTGATCAGAATGCACTAAGAGGTAAAGCTCGGCACCGCGGGCGACGACTCGGCAGGCGAGCGGGGGCCGCCATTGTTGCCGCCGCTGCTGCTGCCGCTGCTGCTGCCATTGCCACCGTAGTGCATTAAAGGTAACGCTTCGCCCCCCCCCCCCCCGTAACCTGCGGCGGTTTATTTGAAGTAGGTGAAGGGAAGCCAGGTTTTTGTTATTCTTAATTACGCTCTTTGTAGTGAGTCTAGACGAAGAGGCCTCCTCCTCCTCTTCCTCCTCCTCCTCTTCGCTGCTGTATTAACATCCCCTGCATGTCTGCCGCCTCTTCTTCTTCTTCTTCTTCTTCTTCCTTCTTTTCATCTCATCAACTAGATACACATATTTGCTTTCACTATGCTTTTCTTCCTCACCTTTCATCTTCATCGTCTCTTCTTTTCTGCTTTTATTCTCCTGTCTTCATCTATTTTTGGCTTCTCTTTAGTTCCAATTTGACATTTTTAACCTTCGTGTCGTCCTCCCGGGTCAAATTGACCCCCGTCTGTTTTGACGGTTCCTTCTTTCCTTCCTCCCTTCCTTCCTTCCATCCTTCCATCCTTCCTTCTGTCCTTCCTCCCTCCTTCTCTCTTTCTTTCCTTCCTTCTTTCCTTCCTCCAGCCCCCTTTCTTCCTTCCTTCTGTCCTTCCTTCCTTCTTTACTCCCTCCCTACCTTCCTTCCTTCCTTCTTTCCTCCGTCCTTCATTCCTTTCCTCTTTCCTTCCTTCCATCTGTCCTTCCTCCCTCCTTTTCTCTTTCTTTCCTTCCTTCTTTCCTTCCTCCAGCCCCCTTTCTTCCTTCCTTTTGTCCTTCCTTCCTTCTTTCCTCCCTCCCTCCTACCTTCCTTCCTTCCTTCTTTCCTCCGTCCTTCCTTCCTTCTGCCCTTCCTTCCTTCCCTCTTTCCTTCCTTCCATCTGTCCTTCCTCCCTCCTTCTCTCTTTCTTTCTTTCCTCCATTCCTTCTTTCCTTCCTTCATCCCCCTTCCTTCCTTGCTTCTGTCCTTCCTTCTTTCCTCCCTCCCTCCCTCCTACTTTCCTTCCTTCCCTCTTTCCTTCAACCCTTCCATCCGTCCTTCCTTCTTTGACTAAAGGACAACAGGAGGGTTAATCATATTTAAACGTGCTTTTATTTTGCCATGTGTCACTTTTACATCCTGTCTTGATGTATTTTATTTTTTACTTCCTGTCTAACTTCATCCACTTTTCACAAAACTTATTACAGCTCATCTCTTGTTTCCTCTCTACTTTCTCTTCTTCCAATTAGTTTTCCTCTCTCTACTCCCCCTCCTCCTCCCCTCCTCCCCTCCCTCCTTTCTTTGCATCCTGCACCATCCATCTTCTTCCTCCTTTCAGTTGTCTTCTCTTTTCACCGCTTTTATCCTTTTGGGTTTCTTTTTTTTTTCTTCCCCTCCTTGCCTCCTAATTTGAACTCTTTATTTCTAATTTTCTTATTCAACCTTTCTTTAATTATTCATATCCAAAATCCATCTTTCTATGTTTCTCCCCTTTCCTCATTTCTCATTTCTCTCTCCTTCTTCTTCTTCAATTCCTTATTTCTCCTGCTCTTCTACATCCATCTCCTCTCACTCCTATCATCCTCCTCCTTCTTCTTCTTCTCCTGTGGTCCATATCTCCACCCCCCCCCCCCCTCCCCCCCTTCCCTCCTCCTCTTCCTCTGGCTCCATGACCCTGGCTCTGACAGAAGATCAGTGTACCGCATTGAGACTCTGGCTCCCTCCTCACTGAGCGATGATCACCTCTGTTTACTCCTTAGTCGCCGCGGTGACGGCCAACTTCTGCCCCGACTCTGTGAGCGAGTGAGTGGGCCTTATCTCGCCGCCGCCACACAGAGGATTACTTTACCCGAGGAGATGCAGTCGTAGGATAAAGTTCGCGCTTCTTCACCTCTCATTCTCCCAAACCAAAAAAAAAAAAAAAAAGCATGTTAACAGCAATCAGATAGCCGCTGACAAATACGGCCCCCTCTTTGTCTCGTTATTCCCCCTGTCACTTTTGTTGTTTGTTTGTTTTCTTTCCTTCTCGGGTCTCGAGCCGTTAGGATAAACATTTGAAAAGTAGCAGCTCGGGCCGACACTAATAATCAGGAATGAGTAGAAAAGAAAAAAAAGAAAAAAAAAAAAGAAAAAGATCTACGCCTGAGAAATGGGAGAAACTGGCTGTTGCAGCAAACAACCCGCAGGAAGCTTTTTCACAGTGGCAGAGAGGGGAGAAGGAAATGGGTAAACATTGTGTGTGTGTGTGTGTGTGTGTGTGTGTGTGTGTGTGTGTGTGTGGTGTGTATGTGGGGAGGGAGGGAGGAAAGGAGGGGTGAAAAGTCCTACGCTCAGCAGCTTTGAGAGTCCGAGATGTGAAAAGTGACTGGTTGATTTATCACGAGGGAAACAGAGCCACAAAGTACAATTTTCTACCTTGGCCCCCACGTACAATAATTCATAATGATGTCGCCTCCCGATAGCGGCGGACCTTTTGCGCCGCGTTGGTCCTCGAAAATGATCGTAATAAATGTCGGGATTTCGCAGGTAACTACTTTAAAAGCCATTAGAAGTAGTCGTGATGGAAGATACCGGCCGAGGCTTGGTGTGTTTTTGTGATAACAACTTGGTTTTTGCAGATAAAAAAAAAAGAAACAGGGTAAAAAATGAGCGGCGTGTGTTTTATTGGGAGGTTACAGGAGCTCAAGGACTATTATAGATAAACAGGTTATGTCAATTAAAAATGGCTGCACTAGCAAAGGGAGGGGAGGGGAGGGGAGAGGGGGGCTGCTTCTCCTGCTACCAAGAAGAGGAAGAGGCTTTTAAAACTCTTTGCCACATCAAACCCAAATCTGTGTCTACACCTTTGCTCAATTTGACAGATATTAACCGCTAGAAAGAGAAAGAGGAAGAGAAAGAGAGGGAAGAAAAGAAAGGAGGAGGGGTAAGAAAACGTACAGCGCACCATTTCTTGGCGCTGTCATGTCTCCCCGTTGACCTTTCAACTGGAAATACTCAGACAGAGTACTCCCAGCAACAGTCATGCATCACAGTTTAATGACGTGTCAGGAAAAAAAAAAAAAAAAAGAAAAAGAAAAAAGGCTGTGTGCTTTTTTTTTTTTTTTTTTTGTTAGTGCACATTTTTTTATCGCCGCATCGGCAGATTATGAGAAAGCTAATGAACTCTGTGGATCTGAGAAGAAGACGAAGAAGAAGAAGAAGAAGAAGAAGAAGAAGAAGGAGAAGAAGCAGAAGAAGGAGAAGAAGAAGAAGAAGAAGAAGAAGAAGAAGGAGAAGAAGAAGGAGAAGAAGGAGAAGAAGAAGAAGAAGAAGAAGAAGAAGCAGAAGAAGAAGGAGAAGAAGAAGAAGAAGGAGAAGAAGAAGAAGTAGAAGCAGAAGAAGAAGAAGAAGAAGAAGAAGCAGAAGAAGAAGAAGAAGAAGAAGAAGAAGAAGAAGAAGAAGAAGGAGAAGAAGAAGAAGGAGAAGAAGAAGAAGAAGAAGAAGGAGAAGAAGAAGAAGCAGAAGAAGAAGAAGAAGAAGAAGAAGAAGAAGGAGAAGAAGGAGAAGAAGAAGGAGAAGAAGAAGAAGAAGAAGAAGAAGAAGAAGGAGAAGAAGAAGGAGAAGAAGAAGAAGAAGAAGAAGAAATAAACCCCATTTTTGCTTTTGTTATAACTTTTTCTATTCTTGCTCTCATTCCTTTCTAAAAGTAGAGACTCTAACTTAAAAAAAATGAGCCCCCTCCCCATTAACCGGAGAATCTAATACAAAACTAATACTTGTAAGAGCAAATAAGCAAGTGCATGATGAGCGTCGGGTCTTTATGTAACACTCAGCTCGGAGGAGAATATTGGATCTCGGCGATGCTCAATGTCATCCGTTTTGCTCCGAGAAAGGGGGAGGGCTCATAAAAGCGGCGGTTGATGTGACTTTAAAGTTCCCCCGGGGGGGTACGTGAGGAGCGAGACCGTTTAAAAGACTGTTTAAAGCCTCCGTCAGAAATAGAAATATAGTAGCAAATACTCAACGAGGCACACGTACCATTTAATATCTTTGACATAGAGAGAGGATCAAATTACCTTTTAGGTGTTTGAATGCTTTCAATACCTCCACAGATGATCACTTATATTCTTATTCATTCATATTTATTCACAATTAAAGCTTTTTTTTGGCTCCACAATGAGATGCTATTGATATTATATTGGGTATAGCAGCTATTTAAAGTGAGATCATGTGACTTTTGATAGTAGAAATAAAAATAATTGATCTATAATAAATAAAAAAGTTGAATTTATAAGCAATAAAAGAACTGATTCAATAGTTTAACCCTTGTGTCGTCCTCCCGGGTCAAATTGACCCTATCTGTTTTGACTGTTCCTTCCTTCCTTCCTTCCTTCCTTCCTCCTTTCCATCATTCTTCCTCCATTCCTTTCTCCCTTCTTTCCTCCCTCCTTTCCTTCCACCTCCCTGCCATCCTTCCTTCCTCCCTCCCTCCTTTCCATCATTCTTCCTCCATTCCTTACTCCCTCCTTTCCTACCTTCTTCTCTTCCTTCCACCTCCCTTCCATCCTTCCTTCCTCCCTTCCTCCATTCCTTACTCCCTCCTTTCCTACCTTCTTCCTCCCTCCTTTCCTTCCTTCTTCCCTTCCATCCTTCCTTCCTCTCTTCCTTTCTCCCTTCTTTCCTCCCTCCTTTCCTTCCACCTCCCTGCCATCCTTCCTTCCTCCCTTCCTTTCTCCCTTCCTTCCTCCTTTCCTTCCTTCTTCCTCCCTTCCTTCCTCCCTCCCTCCTTTCCATCATTCTTCCTCCATTCCTTTCTCCCTTCTTTCCTCCCTCCTTTCCTTCCACCTCCCTGCCATCCTTCCTTCCTCCCTTCCTTCCTCCCTCCCTCCTTTCCATCATTCTTCCTCCATTCCTTACTCCCTCCTTTCCTACCTTCTTCTCTTCCTTCCACCTCCCTTCCATCCTTCCTTCCTCCCTTCCTCCATTCCTTACTCCCTCCTTTCCTACCTTCTTCCTCCCTCCTTTCCTTCCTTCTTCCCTTCCATCCTTCCTTCCTCTCTTCCTTTCTCCCTTCTTTCCTCCCTCCTTTCCTTCCACCTCCCTGCCATCCTTCCTTCCTCCCTTCCTTTCTCCCTTCCTTCCTCCTTTCCTTCCTTCTTCCTCCCTTCCTTCCTCCCTCCCTCCTTTCCATCATTCTTCCTCCATTCCTTACTCCCTCCTTTCCTACCTTCTTCTCTTCCTTCCACCTCCCTTCCATCCTTCCTTCCTCCCTTCCTCCATTCCTTACTCCCTCCTTTCCTACCTTCTTCCTCCCTCCTTTCCTTCCTTCTTCCCTTCCATCCTTCCTTCCTCTCTTCCTTTCTCCCTTCTTTCCTCCCTCCTTTCCTTCCACCTCCCTGCCATCCTTCCTTCCTCCCTTCCTTTCTCCCTCCCTTCCTCCTTTCCTTCCTTCTTCCTCCCTTCCTTCCTCCCTCCCTCCTTTCCATCATTCTTCCTCCATTCCTTACTCCCTCCTTTCCTACCTTCTTCTCTTCCTTCCACCTCCCTTCCATCCTTCCTTCCTCCCTTCCTCCATTCCTTACTCCCTCCTTTCCTACCTTCTTCCTCCCTCCTTTCCTTCCTTCTTCCCTTCCATCCTTCCTTCCTCTCTTCCTTTCTCCCTTCTTTCCTCCCTCCTTTCCTTCCACCTCCCTGCCATCCTTCCTTCCTCCCTTCCTTTCTCCCTTCCTTCCTCCTTTCCTTCCTTCTTCCTCCCTTCCTTCCTTCCTCCCTCCTTTCCATCATTCTTCCTCCATTCCTTACTCCCTCCTTTCCTACCTTCTTCTCTTCCTTCCACCTCCCTTCCATCCTTCCTTCCTCCCTTCCTCCATTCCTTACTCCCTCCTTTCCTACCTTCTTCCTCCCTCCTTTCCTTCCTTCTTCCCTTCCATCCTTCCTTCCTCTCTTCCTTTCTCCCTTCTTTCCTCCCTCCTTTCCTTCCACCTCCCTGCCATCCTTCCTTCCTCCCTTCCTTCCTCCTTTCCTTCCTTCCTTCCTTCCTTCCTCCCTCCTTTCCATCATTCTTCCTCCATTCCTTACTCCCTCCTTTCCTACCTTCTTCTCTTCCTTCCACCTCCCTTCCTCCATTCCTTCCTCCCTTCCTCCATTCCTTACTCCCTCCTTTCCTACCTTCTTCCTCCCTCCTTTCCTTCCTTCTTCCCTTCCATCCTTCCTTCCTCTCTTCCTTTCTCCCTTCTTTCCTCCCTCCTTTCCTTCCACCTCCCTGCCATCCTTCCTTCCTCCCTTCCTTTCTCCCTTCCTTCCTCCTTTCCTTCCTTCTTCCTCCCTTCCTTCCTCCCTCCCTCCTTTCCATCATTCTTCCTCCATTCCTTACTCCCTCCTTTCCTACCTTCTTCTCTTCCTTCCACCTCCCTTCCATCCTTCCTTCCTCCCTTCCTCCATTCCTTACTCCCTCCTTTCCTACCTTCTTCCTCCCTCCTTTCCTTCCTTCTTCCCTTCCATCCTTCCTTCCTCTCCTCCTTTCTCCCTTCTTTCCTCCCTCCTTTCCTTCCACCTCCCTGCCATCCTTCCTTCCTCCCTTCCTTCCTCCTTTCCTTCCTTCTTCCTCCCTTCCTTCCTCCCTCCCTCCTTTCCATCATTTTTCCTCCATTCCTTACTCCCTCCTTTCCTACCTTCTTCTCTTCCTTCCATCCTTCCTTCCTCCCTTCCTCCATTCCTTCCTCCCTCCTTTCCTACCTTCTTCCTCCCTCCTTTCCTTCCTTCTTCCCTTCCATCCTTCCTTCCTCTCTTCCTTTCTCCCTTCTTTCCTCCCTCCTTTCCTTCCACCTTCCTGCCATCCTTCCTTCCTCCCTTCCTTTCTCCCTTCCTTCCTCCTTTCCTTCCTTCTTCCTCCCTTCCTTCCTTTACTCGAGGACAACAGGAGGGTTAATACATTAATAGGTTCTGGTTTGGTATGATTAGGAGCTTATTGTGACTAATTTAGATATTAATGTATATGTGATATTACTATTCACTGAGTTTATGACTCTTATCTAACAGTCTCCTTCATCCTGAAATAAACTCAGCAGCCTCTGTGGCGACAACTCACAATTTCAGGTTTGGATCCTATTGACATTAAATGAGTCAAAATCCAGCGTTGAACATATAATTTTGTATTTTGGGTTTTTTTTTTTTTTTTGTGGCCTTTGGTTCAACATCATGGGGAGTCAATGTTTAAAATTTCAAATATTACAACTTCTCATACAGTAGAAGCTGGCTTTGTTTTATGACTCTTATCTACCCGTCACAATTTCAAGTTTAGCTCCACAGGTAAGAAAACTTCAAAATGTTCAAATGAGTCAAAATCCAGCATTGAACATCTCATTTTAGTAACAGTACTGTATGTTGAGCTGTTAACTCTGTATGTTTAAATAAGGAAAGTCATTCTTCTAATATTGTTTTTTGTATTTTGGGTATTTTTTAGTGGCCTCATCATGGTGAGTCAATATTGGTGAATTTTAATGCATATGGATGAAATCAAGTTATCATTACAATGTTTTTTATCTGCTCATAAAGCAATTGTTAAAATCTCAAATGTCTCATTTTCTTATAGTAGCTGGCTTTGATTTAATAGAGTTTAAAAAAGGGGAAGTAGAAGTAGAAAAGTGCCTTCCTTCACTCTTTTTGAACATTGAATGGTTACTATGTCATTTCTATTGCAAATATTTATCTGTAATATATACATACATACATATATATTTTTCTATATATACATATTTAATTTAATGTATATGTATTATATTCATCTATCTATCTATCTACCTACCTACCTACCTACCTATCTATCTATCTATCTACCTACCTACCTATCTACCTATCTATCTATCTATCTACCTACCTACCTACCTACCTATCTACCTATCTATCTACCTACCTATCTATCTATCTATCTATCTATCTACCTACCTACCTACCTATCTACCTACCTATCTACCTATCTATCTACCTACCTACCTATCTATCTATCTATCTATCTATCTACCTACCTACCTACCTATCTATCTATCTATCTACCTATCTATCTATCTATCTACCTACCTACCTACCTATCTATCTATCTGTCTATCTATCTATCTATCTATCTATCTATCTATCTACCTACCTACCTACCTACCTATCTATCTATCTGTCTATCTACCTACCTATCTATCTATCTACCTACCTACCTACCTACCTACCTACCTACCTACCTACCTACCTACCTACCTATCTATCTATCTGTCTATCTACCTACCTATCTATCTATCTACCTACCTACCTATCTACCTACCTATCTATCTACTTATCTATCTACTTATCTACCTACCTACCTATCTATCTATCTATCTACTTATCTACCTACCTACCTATCTACCTACCTACCTACCTACCTATCTATCTATCTATCTACTTATCTATCTACCTACCTACCTACCTACCTACCTACCTACCTATCTATCTACTTATCTATCTACTTATCTACCTACCTACCTATCTATCTATCTATCTACTTATCTATCTACTTATCTACCTATCTACCTATCTACCTACCTACCTATCTATCTATCTATCTACTTATCTATCTACCTACCTACCTACCTACCTACCTACCTACCTATCTATCTATCTATCTATCTATCTATCTATCTATCTATCTATCTATCTATCTACTAAACTAAATATAGCTGTAGTGGAAGCTGATATATCCTAAAATATGTGATAAGTAAACCCCCCAATAATCAGTTTCATTGCATTAAACTCCAAAAGATAAAGGCAATGGCATCTTCAGCTCACTATGTGCAAATTTCCCTGTACAAAATATAAAATTAAATAACAGTAAAAGCAAAAAAAAAAAAAAAAAAACTAAACAGTGATCATATTTTCTGTTAAATGAGTGGAGCTGCATCCTGTGACACACCAGACTCTGAAAGCTCTGTTTCCTCTACTACCAGTGGTTTATAATTTTGGACGACATTCAATACTTAATCAATTTATGAGTGGGGCATATTGATGTAACTCTAAAACAGCAGCAGCAGCAGCAGCAGCACACGCAGCCATCGACCTGATGCTGTTTTTTGATATGAAGACAAACAATGTGAGCTCTGTGGATATATTTTGCAGCGTTTTGCAGCGTTTTCCATCCTCTCTCTACCCCCCCCCCTGTCTTCGAGTGCCATGTTCGTGTCCCAGTTTTTGATGCCACATCAGGGAACATGGCTTTAAGCGACGCACACAAGGACAGAGAGGTGTATGGGTAATGCAGCATGAGACTGTCTGTTGTATCACATGTGCAGGACGTAGCCTGCGGGGGGGAAGAAGAGGAGAAGAAGGAGAAGAAGAAGAAGAGGTGGAGAATTGAGAGGGGAAAAAGGGGGGAGAGAGAGATAGAGAAAGAGAGAGTAGCTCTGAGGAATCACAGTCCCCGTCGCCTCACTTCTCCCAGGGGGGCGAGTGTGTGCTTTCCCCTTCCGCCTGAGGTGTGTGTTGGGCAAAGGGTGTGTGTATGTGTGTGTTGTTGGGAGAGGGGAGAGGAGGGGGGGGGTGGGGGGTGGGGGGGGGGTACAGCCTTGTAAGAGCTGAAGGGCCCTGCAGGGACCTCGACTTCTGCTGTCCCCAGACCCAGAGCCATGTGCCGTGCTTGGCAGCCCCGTCCCTTCTGTGCCTCGGCCTCAGGTCGCTCTGAGAGGGGAGGGAAGGTGGGGTGAGGGTGAGGTGGAGGGGAGGGGAGGGGGGAGTGGAGGGGAGGGGGACACACAGTGGTTTTTGGCGAGGAAAAGGTTTAGAGGGTGACTTATGTTTGATTTCTTTGTGATTTTTGGGTCTCTTTTTTGCAAGTAGAGCATTTGTGGAGCACAGGAAAGCGAAAGAACTGTTAAAATAGTTTAACAGTAAAACATCAGAGGAGCTAAATCCACTTTTTTTTAAGATTGTAAATTACATGTGCAGCCATTTATTATACTATCAATCACTTTTACTTCCAATCTTGAATGTTCTTTGCTTTTTCCCTCCAATAAATTTGGAATATTTTGGATCCTTTTTTGAATATATAAAGATAAATTAAGCTAAAACTGAGCAGATTTCCAGTTAATGTGTTTGTGGATGGCAAATAGAGGAGAAAAGCTACATTTTTATATATTTCTGAAAATAAAGAGGCAGCTTGGTTAGCTTGAGATCAGATTTTTGTCCTATTTTTTAATGATTTGCGCAGACAAAACTCATAAATTTGAGTGTTTTCACAAGCTCTATAATATAAAGTGATATTAGTTCTCCAAAAAACACACTAAAACAGAATCCAAGGACCAATAAGAAGTTGTATTTCTCCTAAAAAAAGGGATGTTGGTTTAATTACAAAGTCTGGAAAAAATCAGAAGATGGAAGTTATTTGTATATTTTTCATCTTTTCTGATGTGATCAAAGAATATTTATGACCCAGCTCATCTTTTTCCAGTTACACCCTGCACACAGCAAACAGGAAATAAAAAAAAAGAAAAAAAAAAGAAAACGACCAAATCTACTTACAGTAACCCCGGCTTTAATTTACAGTGGGGCGGCAGACGCAGCACAGAAGTGTCCATTTTAATTAGAGAGCATCAGAGAAGTTGGTTCACGCAGAGATGACGTGGGAGCGGGGCGGACGGACTCCAAGCAGCTTCATTTAGATCTAATTTGTTTGAATGACAGGTAATTTTCAGAATATCACTTTGAAGGGTTTCATTATAAAATGTCATATATCCATTCTGGGTGAAGAAGAAGAAGAAGAAGAAGAAGAAGGAGGAGGACTTTTCAAACGGAGAGAGATAAGTGCCCTCAAAAGCTGAGCTATTTTAACAGCAAAAAGGTCTCGAGTTACCTCATAATTTCCCTTTATAATCTGAAGTGAGCTTCATTTCAAAAGTCCTCAATAGTGGATTTGATTCTGACAATCATGTAATGTGTGTGTGGAAGGAGTAAAGAGGAGTCATTTTTAATTAGGTATCAAAAAAAAAAAAAGAAGACTACCTGGTTCACACAGAGATGCTGATGATTGTCTATGTGTGTGTGTGTGTGTGTGTGTGTGTGTGTGTGTGTGTGTCCCACAGCTGTGCGGCCGACATCTCGCCCGACATCGACACGGACGCCGCCGCCGCCGCCGCTGCGATGGTGACACATCATTATACAGCACAGGGGAGATCCTTCAGCCCGGCTCATTATTATCAATAGGAAATCTAGTTGGGATTCGCTCAAGAACGGAAAGATGAAGTCCAGCGGTTTGACACGAAGATGCAAACTTTCACTAATTGGGAGTGATTTAAAAAAAAAGAAAAAAAAAAGGAGTAAGATGAACGTCAAGCTTTGTAGTGAAACGGAAAATATACCTCTTTAAAAATGTGATAGGTCAATTAAAGATAATTAGATTTTTGTGGGTTCAAAAATGACTAACTAAGAATATTTGGTTACAAGTTTTTTGGGGAGTTTTCCTGAGCTCTAATAATGTAAAGACAATCATCATCATTAAAGACAATCATCATTAATCAGGAATAAAAAAGTCTGATTTTAGTGTTTGAACAAGTGCTAAATAGTGTGTTTTCTCTCAAAACTGGATTAAAAGAGTGCTGATTCATCCAATTTTCACTCAGGAGTTCATACATGGTTGAACTCAGTAGATGAAATGTCTGCAGAAGTGATTTTAACAGTCTAAATTGTTTAAGTTTAAGGCTGCTTTCAGGATAGCTGCTGGATAACTACATTTCCCATAATGCAACTGACAGCATTCTTTCATTCTTTTGGTTATATTTAAGGAACTGAGGATATTTGCTCTAATGATATTATACTTCATTCCCTTTTCCTTTTGAAAGACCGGTGTCATTTGTCAGGAATAAAGCCTGATTTTAGTGTGCTAGCTGCTGGATAACTACATTTCCCATAATGCAACAGCAACCTCATTTAGTGTTTGAACAAGTGATAAATAGTGTATTTTCTCTCAAAACTGTACTAAAAAAATGCTGATTCCTCTAATTTTTATGATTTGAAAGTTTAAAGCTACTTTCAGGATAGCTACTGGATAACTACATTTCCCATAATGCAACAGCAACCTGATTTAGTGTTTGAACAAGTGCTAAATAGTGTATTTTCTCTCAAAACTGTACTAAAAAAATGCTGATTCCTCCAATTTTTATGATTTGAAAGTTTAAGGCTATTTTCAGGAGAGCTGCTCGATAAACTACATTTCCCATAATGCAACAGCAACCTGATTTAGTGTTTGAACAAGTGCTAAATAGTGTAATTTCTCTCAAAACTGTATTTAAAAAAATGCTGATTCCTCCAATTTTTATGACTTGAAAGGTTAAAGCTACTTTCAGGATAGCTACTGGATAACTACATTTCCCATAATGCAACAGCAACCTGATTTAGTGTTTGAACAAGTGCTAAATAGTGTAATTTCTCTCAAAACTGGATTAAAAGAGTGCTGATTCATCCAATTTTTATGATTCGAAAGTTTAAGGCTACTTTCAGGATAGCTGCTAGATAACTACATTTCCCAGAATGCAACAGCAGCATCCCTTTCAAGAGACACACCCACCCTTTTCCTAATAAATGCAACTCCACATCTCCACCTTTGTACTCCTTAAAAAAAAACAAAAAAAACCCTCAAGCCGAAAGATTACCGCCCCGATGACATCACAATGACATCATCAGACTTAACTTAAAATAATACGACTGTTTTGTTTTGTTTTTTTTACGACTATTAAACCGACGCTCGTGTGTTAAAATTGGAGGAGTGCCACTTTAAGAGCAATGCAAAAACAAAGCAGAGGCACAAAGTGGAGGGCTTCACTGTACTTTAAAAAAAAAAAAAAAAAAAAAAAGTTATCACTGGTTTGAAGAGGTTTACGAGGACTCCCGGTGATGCAACTTTACTCTCCTCCTTATAAAAGTTAATTCCGCCTATAAAACATTGTGTAAACCGTTGTAAATAACGTTAGAATAACCGCCAACTGTTACAAGCTCTTGCTGCTCGACAGCGTACTGCTTCTTATAAAACAGTAAGGAAGAAGAAGAAGAAGAAGAAGAAGAAGAAGAAGTGATGCTGAATATACACAACTTATCTCATCGTGAAGGTTTTCAAACTCTTATTATTCCCTCAAGTACGAATCACTCGATATTACATTTAAAAAAAAAAATATGAAGGATGCTGGGTTGGGTTAGCCTCAATCATCTCATCAGTGAAGGATTTAATGGACTGACTGTCCTGTAAATTGTAACATAATCTGTTTTAAATGCAGGCTATCAATCATCCTGTAAGAGGAGGTGTCTCGTCACATGAAGGAAGTCGACTCCTCGAGATGGAGCGGTGAGGTAATGTCCTCTTTCCTTGGACGGGCTTTTCGCTCCTCAATCCAAGATAGTGCGATCTCCGAGCCAACGATACATTTTACTACCAGCATGGTAGCATGTATGCGCTTTCCACTGCTGCCAGAAACAAAGAGAGTAGCAAACGAGATAGCAGAGACAGAGAGGGGAAGGAAGGATGGAAGGAGGGAGGAGGGAGGAGGAGGTAGGAGGAGGTAGGAGGAGGAGGGGGGGGGGGGGGGTTGCTCATAAACGCAGAGAGAGAAGACAATCCCATTGGCTCTGGTTTCATCTGATAGGTGGCACCGTGAGCTAATCCTCGGGCTTAGCTGCTTGTCGCCCAGCACGGCACCCAGCCGGGTGTCACCGGGGCCACCCTGGCAGATCTGGCGGGCCATGTGGCTATCCCAGAATCCCTAGGGAGGTTCACAATCCCGCCATGTTGCATTTACCTTCTGTGCAGGTGGCCCCGCCGGCCCCTCGCTGGCTACGGCCGCAGCTAAAGAGGAAACTTTTGCACACTTTGGCAGCGAGACTTTAAAAACTGTTTGCACTTTAAAAACCCGCACACAAAGCAGCTTGATGTTAGTAAACTGAACATCACAAGTGTTCTCCAGCATACTTTTAGGCTTTTGGCATCCTATCGCAGAGAAAAACCCTGATTTTTATCTTGAAGTACAGACAGACAGGCGGCGGCGAAACATTTTGGCTTTCGGAGCTTCAGGAGTTCTCGGGGGTGGTGGTGGTGGGGGGTGGAGGGGTTCGAGCGAGAGCCTCAGTTTCTGCATGTTGGCATTTCCAAATAGCGATCCATCAACTGCTGCTCGCTGTCTGCCGGTTCAAGCTGTAAACTGGTTGACTAATCTCCTGTCAGATCTCTGTATTTTTAACCTGTTTGTTGACTGACGTGCTGAGAAAGAGCCGTTTATTCCCGTTAGCATGAAACTCTGCATCCAACAGTACAACCGCAGACCTCACTATAACTGATAGTCTCTTTTTTTCTCATTCTGTGAACTCCATATGTTTATTTGTTTATTTAATATACACTAATATACTATAATTAATGCTTTGGTTCAAACCTACTGTCACAGTTATCTACAATTCAGCCTTTTATTTTAAATTATTCACATTTGGATTTGGACTAAAAATCTTGGGAATGGGTCCAATTTTTTCCCTCATTTGTTTATTTTATATTAACTTAACATCCTTACTTGTTAATATATTGACTTTTGAAGACTCCCTCATACTCTAAATAACCAATTTAGTATAGTATATTATTTTAATTCAATAATTGTATTCAATGGAGTCGATTCATTTGCTTGCTTTACTTATTTATTTCCTGATTAATGCTTTAAAAGAATGCTCCATTATAAATATATATTCTGATATATAGTTTAATTTCAGCTATTTATTTATGTATTAAATATTTAGTTGCTTCCTAGCGTACTGTCTCCATACATACATTCATACATAATCACTGTGGGATTTCATTTTATTTGTATCTGCTCATCTTTATTGACTTATTTGTGTGTGTCAGTGTGTGTGTGTGTGTGTGTCATTGTGTGTGTGTGTGTGTGTGTGTGTGTGTGGCAGTGTGTGTCATCCTCCTCCTGTTGGTCCATTGTAACCCTGCTGATAGAAATTAAGTCTCATTCCGACTGTTGCGCCTCATTGTGGTGCCGTTTCACACTAAAAAAATGTAAAATGTAAACATTACACCTACACAATGCCCGTAATATTTCAGCGTGGTAATCCTCAATCAACAGGGCCCCACTGGGGGGGGGGGGGTAGGGGGGGGGGGAGACAGGCCTCTTCTCTCTTTCTCTTTCTCTATGTGTGTGTGTGTGTTGTTGTGTTGTGTGTGTGTGTGTGTGTGTGTGTTTTTGTGTGCTGGCAGCCGTCCAGTTCCTCTCTCTGTACCAAACACTGAGCCGAGTCGGTTGCTTAGTGGAAACAGACAAGCCAAATCGGCGCAGAGTGACCTATTTTGTTGCCGTGTGCCGCTGGGAGTGTGTGTTTTTTCCCCTAAACTAACCCCTCGCCTGCTCCAAACAAGCTCGCACTCTCTTTTCTTTTGCCCCCACTCTCTCTCTCTTGCTCTGAAACCTGGTGTAGGGTGGAAGGAAGAGAAGGGGAGGAGAGGGGAGGGGAGGGGAGGGGGAGGGAGGTAGAGAGAAAGAAAACCGAAAATTGCCCACCAGTGGATGAACGACCTCGACGCCACACCTACTGATGTGGTCCGAGCTCTTCCCCTCTCTTCCCTTTTCGCTCTCCACCCCTCTTCAGAGGCACCTAATTATGAAAACCCTGACTCATTTACATGGCTATGTTTGATCTAAATTACACTCCAAACCACACCAAATTAGGATCATCTGTGAATGTAAAACACTTTTTTTCCTCTTTCTAACCCCCCCCACCCCCCACCTCCACCTCCCCCTCCCTGTTCTGTGTTCTTCCAGCGAGCTCTGCAGGGCACATGTTCAAATGATGAAGGGGGGGGGGGGGGGATTTACAGTTTTTTAACGTTCTCTGGAGACCTGAGCTCTGTCCCAACCCGCCGCCGACTGAGAGGGACTGGAGTCACCCACAATTATCCCAGGATCTGATCTACACCCCCCCCCCCCTCCTCCTCCCCTCCTCCCCTACTCCTCCACCCCTCCACCCCTCCACCCATCCCACACCCAAATTAGACTGAGCCTCCTCTGACTGATTCGACGTACAGGCAGCACATTAATTACAATATGCCAATGGCTGGCCCGGGCTAATTGCAGGCGCTTATTATGCATTCATGTTCCCATAATGTACATCATCTTTTTCTGTGCTCTCCTGTCTCATCCTCCAGCCGCTGCTGTTTGTTTTATTCTATTATCAACTCACACACACACACACACACACACACACACACACACACACACACACACACACTGTTTTTCTCCCCAAATATCTTAAAGCTGCAACACTCATTTGATGATGTCACGCCGCACGGTTTCGAGGTATGTAAAGCTGCCACTCGACGACAAAAAAAAAAAAAACAAGAGCTAAATATACTCCATTTTTTTTTTTTTTTTTTTTTTATGAGGGTCTTTATGCTTTAATCTGCCTCTTGCTTTCAATTTTTAGACATTTTTTGGGCATCTAGAAACAATAAAAGTGGACATCAGTGTGAGATCATTTTTATAGACGTCTCTCTAGCAGACTGTTTGGTTTCCTATTAGAGTCCATATTTCACACGCAGCACTTTTTATCCTTGAGCAGGTGACTTCTTGTAGCATTTAAGAACATTTTTGCACAATTTTTCGCACTGTGTTTTTCTCAGGGAGTCAAAAAATAAATAAAAAATGTGGGCGTATTATGTTTGAGGTTTGAAAATTGAGTTTCTTTGTCTGCTTTGTTTTGTTTGAGAGAGCAGCCCTGGAGATATTACCCTCTTTAAAACCTTGATAGAAGACTTACTCAGAGCCCTCATTTCAAAAAATGAAATATTACATTTTACTTGGAAACACTTTGGTATTAATCATCGCTGTAACAAAGAAAGATTCCTTCCAATAATTGATCCGAGCAGATTGGAGGAGCTGAATCACATTCAATAAAATAAACAGTTCTTACTTCTTAACATTAAAACTCATCTACAAGCAGTAACTGTCAGAAATAAACTAAAACTAGACGTAAAACCGGCGGCTCGAGATTTGATTTAGAGTAACTTTTAGCACATTGTTTAAACATTGGAAACAGTTTCATCCCTGATATCATTCAACCCCTCTCCCCAAAATCCAAAGCAGACATGACCCAGACTGACCTGCTGATTGACAGGTGTTGGGGATGGAGCTTAACCACACACATGCACACACACACACACACACACACACACACACACATAAAAAAAAGGTCAAGAGGTCACAGCTTTAACATATACCTGCTTGTTGCTTTAGAGAGCTGCACGCTGCACCTTTAAGCAGTTGCCTCTTGGAGCCACCAGAGCGCTCAGTCGCCCCCTTTTGCAGCTTTTTTGACAAAAACTGGCTGATTATTGAACTAAGATCAAACATCTCCCCACAAATCTTTGAACAGGCAGCCAAACTACGGAGAGGACTGCTATTCTGAGAAGTTTGTTTTCATGCCTTCTGTTGTGGTTTGACTGGGCGGGCGAGCCGTGCCTCTTTCCCCCCCCCAAAATCCGCAGAGCCTGGATCCAATAAGCCACAGTATCTGACTGCGGCGGTGTGGTTGGCAGAGGCAGGATGCTTCAATCTACCTACTGTACCCCCTTCACGCTGCAGAGCCTAGGTGCTTTTTCTCTTTCAACCCCTCTCTTTTCCCCTGAAGACTTAATTCGCAACAAATGTTTTTAGCCTTTGTTCCTCTTTTTTCTTGATCCCCCCCAAAAAAAAAAAAGCAGGAACATTCCTTAAAAACAGAGAACTTAGCCCCAAAAAAAAAAAAAAAGCCTTACAGGTAAACAGCAGCTTAAACTGTCTTTTGTTGACTTGAGTCTTCTTGATTTCAAACAATCATATCGATGTCTTTAATTTAGCAGACCTGGAAACGTACAGAGAGAATCACCCCTGATAAAGTTTGAACTGGTTTTGACAGGGTTGTTGAGGTTAAAAATGAATGTA
Source organism: Scomber japonicus (assembly GCF_027409825.1). Classification (NCBI taxonomy): domain Eukaryota; kingdom Metazoa; phylum Chordata; class Actinopteri; order Scombriformes; family Scombridae; genus Scomber; species Scomber japonicus. The sequence continues at coordinate 2,773,128 of NC_070601.1, forward strand.
ATACCGCTGGATTCTGGCTAAAGCTGCACACGGCTGTTTGGTCCAAACCAGAGCCATAATTTGATCAAACACATCAGTTCTGCTCTTCTGTCTTTTGTCATCTCGCTCTCTCTTCTCTCTCTTCTCTCTCTCTCTCTCTTTTTTTTCCACCTCCGAGGTTTTGCCTCAGCTTTTAGTTTATTTGCACATACACCACTGAAGAAGAAGAAGAAGAAGAAGAAGAAGAAGAAGAAGAAGAAGTAGAAGGAGTAGAGAGAGGAGAAGAAGAAGAAGAAGAAGAAGAAGAAGAAGTAGAAGTAGAAGGAGTAGAGAGAGGAGAAGAAGAAGAAGAAGAAGAAGAAGAAGAAGTAGAAGTAGAAGGAGTAGAGAGAGGAGAAGAAGGAGGAGGAGGAGGAGGAGGAGGAGGGAGAAAAAAAAAAAAAGATGGATACAAACAGAGTGCGGTTGAGGCAACAAAAACCCCGAGGGGTTTATAAAAACATCTTACCCCAAAAGAAGAAAAAAAAAAAATGGAGGATTAGATTGCTGCTGTCATGGAAAATGCCTGTAACTGCAATTTGGGTGTTTTTCTTTTGCATACCTGAATTCAAACTTTCCATGGTCATTTAGTGTGCTGTAATACGTGTGCTGAGAACTCGGTGACCCTTTGGGGCCTTTTTTTTTTTTTTACGGAGAGGGTTGCAACGTTAAAAATGCAAAGAATGAAAAAAAAAAAAAAAAAAAAAGAAGAGTGATAGATCCTGAAAAACATCTCTTTTTTTTTTCTTCTCGAAACCGCAGCGAAATTAGTTCAGCTTCATTAACCGTAGAAGTAGTTTGTCCTCAAAGTGATGACAATATGAAATACTACTCAACATTTTTAAAGAAAACCGTTAGCCACCAAAAACGCTCCGTAAATGAGACGTTATGTCAGCACACAGATACTATAACTAAACAACAAACTCACATTATTGTTAGCTTTGTATGCTTAGAGTCCCGTCATGCTTTTTTATTTATCTGTAACGCAGCACTATAACGGTTTTATTTTGCCTTTTTTATTAATATTTTTAATTATTGGGGGCATCAAAAGGTCTTAATTAGTCTCAAGATCTTCGCCTATTGAAGTCTGATGATTGCTTAATGCATGCTAATTGCTACTGGACTCACCTTACTGGAAATTATGCTCCCGGGTCAAATTGACCCCGTCTTAATCTTCTTTCCTCCCTTCCTTCCTTCCGTCTGTACTTCCTCCATTCCCCTTTCTTTCCTCCTTCTTTCATTCCCTCCTTCCTCCCTCCTTTCCTTCCTTCCTTCCTTCTCTCTTTCTTTCCTCTGTCCTTCTTTCATACCTTCCTTCCTTCCCTCCTTCCTTCCTCCCTCCTTTCCTTCCTCCCTTCTTTCCTTCCTTCCTCCCTCCTTTCCTTCCTCCCTTCTTTCCTTCCTTATTCCTTCCTCCCTTCCTTCTTTCCTCCCTCCCTCCTTCTCTCTTACTTTCCTCTGTCCTTCTTTCATACCTTCCTTCCTTCCCTCCTTCCTTCCTCCCTCCTTTCCTTCCTTCTTTCCTTTCCTTTCCTCCCTTCCTTCCTCCCTCCTTCCTTTTTCTCTTCCTCCCTCCTTTCCTTCCTTCTTTCCTTTCCTTCCTTCCTCCATTCCTCCCTTCCTTCCTTCCTTCCTCCCTCCTTTCCTTCCTTCCTCCCTCCTTTCCTTCCTTCTTTTCTTTTCTTTCCTTTCCTCCCTCCCTCCCTCTTTTCCTTCCTTCTTTCCTCCTTTCCTTCCTTCCTTCCTGCCTTCCTTCCTTGACTCGAGGACAACAGGAGGGTTAATGTTGCTACTAGACTCACCTTACAGGAAATGATGCTCTTTTAAAAGATGACCTGACTGAGGAAATAAGACTTGCAGTATCAGTAACTTATCTTAAATCACTTCTTAAAACTCTGATGTTGTTTCTAATCCTTATTATATTTCATTGTCTTTCCCTTTTTATCATCTCCTTATTATATTTCATGTATATTCATATGTCTTCTACCTTCATTGTATTAATGTTGGCCTTGTTACGGCTGTACAAGGTGCCTTATAAATAGTCTCCTCTATAGTGAACTACATGCAACCCCATCAATACAAAGGGCCACCCTCAACTCGACTTTGGATTGACTCTGTAATGCAGTCTTTTCTTTTTTTTTTTTTTTAAATCTTTAATTGTTTTCAGTCTGTTTTAATCAGTAAAAGCTGTGAGATCATCCTCAGCCTGTTTGAGTGAAGTGTTTTTCCTACATAACTAATCTTTAGTGAAGCTTGACGTAGATCTACATATTATATACAAATTAGTCCAATATTAAAGTGACAATAATAATAACTATTATGTATAATATCTTACAAAGGTCAAAAACAAAGTTACTATGACAACTAAAATGAGAATAAACGACGAGTAAACAAGCTTGATCATAAAAGGATAAAACATTTTGAATTATATCACCCTGTATCAAAAGCCGAACTAACATAGGTCTTATACAAGTTATATAAGATGGATCTTTAATTTCTTTTTAAAAAAATACTGAGCACCCTCAAATTATACATCTGACTCCATCTTCCTCATTCTGATTACAACCTATTTGAGGAGGGGTCTGTCTAATAAAGAGGTCAGGTTGGACATAGCTAGAGGTCCTCGCTCCATGCAAAGCCATCACCACCCCCCCGGGGGGCATTAAGAGGGTCTCAATAGATTTTAGATGATAGATTTCAACCAAACTACACATTCATCCAAAACAGACAAGAAAGGCAACTTCAAATACTTCCTTGTCCACACTAATATGCTCAAATCTACAAATTATGATGCCAGTTATAGTCTCTAACTGTGTAATTTCTACCACAATGGAAAACTGTGATGCTTTGACCTCTGACCTTTGCCCTACTTACTTCTAATGCTGTTAATTATAACTGTTTTCCCCCCGATTTGTGCAAAACAGAAAACACTAAACTTCACCAAACACCCTTCAGATAAACTGGTCATGAGCATCAATAAGCAGCACAACTCTTATTTCAGTAAAGGTGGGGGTCTCTTCTTTAATATTTTACAGAATCAGACAGCTCCTAAGCAGTTTTTGACCTCCTTCCATCTCAATCAGCGACATAGGCCAAATGTCAAAATGCCAGTAAAATGATTCTCAGCTAATAACTCCAATGAGATGCATTTTAACCCACCCCCCCTTCTCTTTCAGTCGCCTTTTGATCTCCTGTGCTGCATTCGACGGCGTGGAAGCTGGGACCGTTTGCCATAGCCGTGGGGTGCTCTGGGAACCGGCGAGACGGGGGGACACGCCATGAAAATCTGACTGTCAACGTGCCCTCCTCAATTTATTAAGCGGCCCTCAGAGCGCGGAGCCGGGATTTTGACCCTGATAATACGAAGCCTAGGGGGAAATGGCATCGAGAAGCAAGCTCCACATCCTGTTGTGCCGCGGTCAAAATGAGATGCTAATTAATTACCATTGGCATCTTTAGCAATGCGTGTCAGCTCCTATTTGGTGTATCAATCTGTTACGGGATCAAACTGAGGCAGGCGAGGCCGTCGCTGGTTCCTGCAGCCGCCGCGGTCGGCTGGATGCAGGAAGTTTCACCCCCGAGGTCACAACCAACACTACCCCCCCACCCTCCCACCCCGCTTGCACACACCCTCCCTATGCCTAATAAGACCCGAGTTTAACTGCCCCTACAGCACAAAATAACCATAATGAATTTGATCACATTATGGATCAATAACAATGAATTAACCAGCTGCTGAGATGTGTCACTTAAAAAACTTCTCTGTTCTCTTTGGCCTGTAATGTGAAAAATAAGAATGTGTCAAGTTAACTTTCCTTAATATACATCAAAAATGCCAGCCTGCGTGTGTGTGTGTGTGTGGGGGGGGTTTTTTGATGAAGAATTGCCTTCTGGGTAATGTAGGATATGATCAAATGCACCCACATATTGACAGATTAAAGGCGTATAAAGAGGTCAGATGCATAAAACATTACTGCGAGTACGCTCAAAAGCAGAAATATGCATTAATTTTTGTCAGATTCAATCAATCTGAGTCATTTGAGAAGCTTTTTGCATGTGCTCAAGCTTCTTTACACTCCAATAATTAGACATAATTGGATGAAAATGGATGAAACAGCTGTTATTATATAAGTTTTATCTGCCTGCTCCACTAGTCTGTACACCTGTGAAACAAACAGCTGATCGCTCTTGTCATTAATTCATCACGTAGATCTATAAAACCATCGTCTGCAGTTATGTCTCCTCCCTTCTTTCTTTCATTCCTTCCTTCCTACCTTCCTCTCTTCCTTCTTTTCTTTCCTCCCTCCTTTCCTTCCATCTTCCTCCCTTCCATACTTCCTTCTCTCTTCCTCCTTTCCTTCTTTCTTCCTCCCTTCCTTCCTTCCTTCCTTCTTTCATTCCTTCCTTCCTACCTTCCTCTCTTCCTTCTTTTCTTTCCTCCCTTCCTTCCTCCCTCCTTTCCTTCCATCTTCCTCCCTTCCATACTTCCTTCCCTCTTCCTCTCTTCCTTCTTTTCTTTCCTCCCTTCCTTCCTCCCTCCTTTCCTTCCATCTTCCTCCCTTCCATACTTCCTTCCCTCTTCCTCCTTTCCTTCTTTCTTCCTCCCTTCCTTCCTCCTTCCTTTCCTTCCATCTTCCTCCCTTCCTTCCTTCCTTCTTTCTTTCATTCCTTCCTTCCTACCTTCCTCTCTTCCTTCTTTTCTTTCCTCTCTTCCTTCCTCCCTCCTTTCCTTCCATCTTCCTCCCTTCCATACTTCCTTCTCTCTTCCTCCTTTCCTTCTTTCTTCCTCACTTCCTTCCTTCCTTCTTTCATTCCTTCCTTCCTACCTTCCTCTCTTCCTTCTTTTCTTTCCTCCCTTCCTTCCTCCCCCCTTTCATTCCATACTTCCTTCACTGTTCCTCCATTCTTCCTCCCTTCCTTCTTTCATTCCCTCCTTCCTTCTTTTTTAAATTTTTCCTTCCTTCTTCCCCTCTTTCTTTGCTTCCTCCTCCTTCCTTCCTTCCTTCTTTCCTCCCTCCTTGCTCCTTTTCTTCCTTTCTTCCTTCCTTCTCTCCTAAATTTCTTCCTTTTTTCGTCCTTACTCCTTTCCTTCCTTCCTTCCTTCTCTCCCAAATTCCTTCCTCTTTTTGTCCTTACTCCTGTCCTTCCTTCATTCCTTCCTTCCTCCCTCCTTTCCTTCCTTCCTTCCTCCCTCCTTGCTCCTTTCCTTCCTTCCTTCCTTGCTTCTCTCCTAAATTCCTTACTCCTTTCCTTCCTTACTCCTTTCCTTCCTTCCTTCCTTCTCTCATAAATTCCTTTCTCTTTTCATCCTTACTCCTTTCCTTCGCTCCTTCCTTCCTCCCTTCCTTCCTTCCTCTTTTCCTCCTTACTCCTGTCCTTCCTTGACCTGAGGACAACAGGAGGGTTAAGAGAAATAAAAGTCTAAATTGTGAAAACAGTGAATATTTTTGAGTTCTTGGACATCATCTTGGGGATTTTTCACCATTTTCTGACATTTTTATAGAACAAACTAATTGATTAATCAAGAAAATAATCAAGTTGCAGCCTTAGTATTCAACATAAATGTGTGTCATATATCCATCTTCCTAACACTGAAAGACACAAAGAAATGTGATATCATCAGGGGGGGGGGGAAATAGGGTCGATAACATCGTATAAACAAATTAGGTTAATGCCCCCGAGGATGTGACTTCTATAATGGCTTCCACTGTATATACACTAGAAACCAACACAAAACAGAATTAAATGAGCCTAAAAAAAAAAAAAAAAAGAAAGAAAGAAAGAAAATTAATCAAACAGGTTGACCAGGTTCCTGCTCAGGCGGCTTCATCAGGAGGCCCGACGACGACGACGACGGCAGCAACAGTCATTAGCCGGAGATAATAAGCACAAGGTCAGGAGATTTCTGAATTATCTCCCCTTCTCCCCACTGTTCTGTCAGACTCCTATGAAGTTGTGTTCGAGAGCGGGCTCACGTTAATCAGCGGTTTAATTGCCACTTGCCTTGGAGTGCGTGGGGAATAAGGCCAATTTCCCCGAGTCTCTCCTTCAGGAGGATGCAGACAGGTTTTTGGAAAGGGAGCGGTGGTCTGTCAGTGCGGATCACTGTCACCGGCACCGGCACCGGCACGACTCTGGTTTCACTTTTTTTTTTTTTTTACAGACTAAAAAATGAACGTATCAAACAAAAGGTATCTCCAGTAAACAGCTGGATTTGTTGATGTTGATGGAGATTGTTTATTCAGTGCTGGTAGCTGCAGTATATTTTTTTGATGTTTTATTCATGATGTTTATCCCGATCATTTTGCTTATTTATTACTGTAGCAGTAAAGTAATGGGACAAGTATTAGCAATGATAGTATTGATAGTATTAGAGGTGATAGAGACATAAATATATATATATATTGTGTTGGCAGTATTAGAGGTAAAAGGACAGTATTAGTATAAGTACAAGTTCCACTGCTATAAGAAATCATAGTTGCAGTTGTAAATAGTGTTGTCATAGTAACAGCAGTAATATTAGTAGAAGCAATAGTATGGGAATTAACAGTATATGCAATAGAAATAGTATATGTAGTAGTAAAATAGATAAAAAGAGTTGTGGAGGTACAGTAGTAGTTGTAGTACTATCAGTGTTGGAAATGGTAATGGTTAGCAGCAGCAGTAGTAGTAATAGTAGTAGTTGGAATAGTATCAGTAATGGTTAATATAATAGTTAAAGTAAAAACAATTAAAGGAGTTGCCCTGATTGATTTTTGTGCATTTTCTTGGCTTCCTATCTCTCTAAATGGTGTATCTGTTTTTTGTTTTTAAGTGACTGTCTTACAGTATATAGCCTATATATTACATGCTGTATTTTTAAACATGCAAACATGTAAATTAATGTAATATTGGCAGTAGCAATAGTAGTAGTAGTTGTAGTAGGAGCAGCAGTAGTAGCAGTAGTAGTAGTAGTTGTAGTAGTAGTAATAATAGTATTAGCAGTAGTATAAGCAGTAGCAGTAGTATTAGCAGTAGCAGTAGTATTAGTATTAGCAGTAGCAGTAGTAGTAGTACTAGTTGTTGCAGTAGCAGTAGTAGTAGTAGTAGTAGTAGTACTAGTTGTCACAGTAGTATAAGCAGTAGCAGTAGTAGTATTAGTAGTATTAATAGTAGTAGGCTATTACTATTAATACTACTAATACTACTACTGCTACTGCTACTACTACTACTACTACTAGAAGTAGTAGTAGCAGTAGTATAAGCAGTAGTAGTAGTAGCACTAGCAGTAGTATAAGCAGTAGTATAAGCAGTAGCAGTAGTAGTAGCAGTAGTATTAGTAGTAGCAGTAGCAGTAGTATTAGTATTAGTATTAGCAGTAGCAGTAGTATTAGTATTAGCAGTAGCAGTAGTAGTAGTACTAGTTGTTGCAGTAGCAGTAGTAGTAGTAGTAGTAGTAGTACTAGTTGTCACAGTAGTATAAGCAGTAGCAGTAGTAGTATTAGTAGTATTAATAGTAGTAGGCTATTACTATTAATACTACTAATACTACTACTGCTACTGCTACTACTACTACTACTACTAGAAGTAGTAGTAGCAGTAGTATAAGCAGTAGTAGTAGTAGCACTAGCAGTAGTATAAGCAGTAGTATAAGCAGTAGCAGTAGTAGTAGCAGTAGTATTAGTAGTAGCAGTAGTAGTAGCAGTAGTAGTACTAGTAGCAGTAGCAGTAGTAGTATAAGCAGTAGCAGTAGCAGTAGTAGTAGTAGTAGCAGTAGCAGTAGTAGTATTAATAGTAGTAGGCTATTACTATTAATACTACTAATACTACTACTGCTACTGCTACTACTACTACTACTACTGCTACTGCTACTAGTACTACTACTGCTACTACTACTGCTACTACTAATACTACTACTGCTACTACTACTGCTACTACTAATACTACTGCTACTGCTTATACTACTGCTTATACTACTGCTACTGCTACTAGTACTACTACTGCTACTACTACTGCTACTACTGCTACTACTGCTACTACTACTACTACTACTAATACTACTGCTACTACTGCTACTACTAGCAGCAGTAGTAGTAGTAGTAGCAGTAGTAGTAGTAATAGTAGTATAAGCAGTAGCAGTAGTAGCAGTAGTAGTAGTAGTAGCAGTAGCAGTAGTAGTAGTACTAGTTGTCACAGTAGTATAAGCAGTAGTAGTACTAGTAGTAGTAGTAGCAGCAGTAGTAGTTCTAGTTGTTGCAGTAGTATAAGCAGTAGTAGTAGCAATAGTAGTAGTAGCAGCAGCACCATTAGCAGTATTAGCAGTATTAATAGTACCAGATATTCGAGTTCTAACTATAGCAGCTGCAGAAGTATCACATAAAAGTAGTAGTAGTCGTAAGAGCACAAGGTGGTAGCAGCAATAGAAGTAGCAGTGTTAATTGTACTACTAATAGCAGTAAAAGTAATAGTAGTACTAGCAGTGGCTCCATTAATACTCTGAATATGAATGTAAGAGAGGTCCTAGTAGCAGCAGCAGTAACTCAGTGGCTGCAGGAAGAGTAGTAGCTGCAGTTGTATCAGTACTATTGTAGTAATGACGGTATCACTACCAGTAAAAGCACTTCCAGAGGCAGATGAAGCAGTAATGTTGTATGTTAGTACTTGTGGTTGTACAGTAGTGTCAGACTGTGTGTGTAAACATATCCGTTGTGTTGCTGTGTACTAACAATCATTATGCTAGTAATTTATTTGCAGTGTAATATTGTGTAATTCTGCATCCTCGCGCGCTCACTTCCTATTTATCTGAATTAAACTATGTTTAAGTCTCTTGTCTGTTCTCTCCTAAATTCCTTCCTCTTTTCGTCCTTACTCCTTTCCTTCGCTCCTTCCTTCCTTCCTTCCTTCCTTCCTTCTCTCCTAAATTCCTTCCTCTTTTCGTCCTTACTCCTTTCCTTCCTTCCTTCTCTCCTAAATTCCTTCCTCTTTTCATCCTTACTCCTGTCCTTCCTTCCTCCCTCCTTGCTCCTTTCCTTCCTTCCTTCCTTCTCTCCCAAATTCCTTCCTCTTCTCGTCCTTACTCCTGTCCTTCCTTCCTCCCTCCTTGCTCCTTTCTTTCCTTCCTTCCTTCCTTCTCTCCCAAATTCCTTCCTCTTTTCGTCCTTACTCCTGTCCTTCCTTCCTTCCTTCCTCCCTCCTTGCTCCTTTCCTTCCTTCCTTCCTTCTCTCCTAAATTCCTTCCTCTTTTCATCCTTACTCCTTTCTTTCCTTCCTTCTCTCCTAAATTCCTTCCACTTTCCATCCTTACTCCTTTCCTTCGCTCCTTCCTTCCTTCTTTACAGTAGTGTCAGACTGTGTGTGTAAACATATCCGTTGTGTTGCTGTGTACTAACAATCATTATGCTAGTAATTTATTTGTAGTGTAATATTGTGTAATTCTGCATCCTCGCACGCTCACTTCCTATTTATCTGAATTAAACTATGTTTAAGTCTCTTGTCTGTGTAGAACAATCCAATTGGTTTAGCATCTCGTACTAATATTATTGCATTATCCAGCGAGTGCAAACTGTGCATCCCTTTAATAACTCCGTGTCAACGTGATTAATGGACATTGCTTAATAAATTTCCTGTAATTAAGTGTCCACCTGCAGCTTGCCTGGAATCAATTACCTTTTTGTTTATGCAATTTCCTCAAGGTATTTAGTTATGTGCTTCAATTATGGAGTTGTAAGATAATATCTGCTTATTCTGCTAATTCCCGTGTTACCTTATGTGACATTAGCGGGGCTAGAAGGAGCCCGGAGCAAAGAGGAGTGTACAACAGATGGATCACGATGAAAGACGCTCTCATGCACTTTGTGGCCTCAGTGAGGGATGTTTGCTGTTTGCTGGAGATTTATAAGACCACTAAGAATAACAACGATTTTATTAATGTAATATATTTATATCATGGATTTTATAATGATCACAGAAACGCAATTCAAACTGGGCTATTAAAAACATATTATACAATCAAGAGAACACATCCTAAAAAGGTATGAAAACAGGGAAAGCTGTGCTCTTTAGTAATGTGCTTCAACCTCCTGCTAGAGGAAACGTGCTGCAGCGGGGTTGATGGGAAATGTGGTCTTAATTTCCAGGTAGGTAACTAATCATCCTTAAATGCTTTAATTGTTCACAGTAATCATAACAAGGCGTTGGATTTGTTTTGACGAGATGAAAGATGCAACAAATAGGACATTTAAAGGGGGGGGGGGGGGGAGGGGGGGGAGTAGGTATTAGGTATTTTTAAAGGGGTATTCCACCTATTTTACACACTATGAAGACTTGTATTATGTCTTCTGTGGCACCAGTGGAGAAGATAACCCTGATGATGTTGCAGTGTTGTCATTTACTGCCTTCCTTCCTTCCCTCCTTCCTTCCTTAACTTCCTTCCTTCCTTCCTTCCTTCTTTCCTCTGTCCTTATTTCCTTCCTTCCTGCCTCTTACCTTCCTCTCTTCCTTCTTTTCTTTCCTCCCTTCCTTCCTCCCTCCTTTCCTTCCTTCCCTCTTTCTCCCTTGCTTCTTTCTTCCTCTCTTCCTTCCTTCTTTCATTCCTCCTTTCCATCCTCCCTTCCTTCTTTCCTCTGTCCTTCTTTCCTTCCTCCCTCCCTTAATTTTTTCCTCTGTCCTTCTTTCCTTCCTCCCTCCCTCCTACCTTCCTCTCTTCCTTCTTTTCTTTCCTCCCTTCCTTCCTCCTTTCCTTCCATCTTTGTCCCTTCCATCCATACTTCCTTCCCTCTACCTCCCTTCCATCCTTCCTTCCTCCTGTCCTTCTTTCTTCCTCCCTTCCCTCCATCCTTCTTTCCTCCTTTCTTTCTTTCTTCCTCCCTTCCCTCCATCCTTCCTTCCTCCTTTCCTTCCTTCCTTCCTTGCTTCATTCCTTTCCTTCTTTCCTTCCATCCATACTTCCTTCCCTCTTTCTCCCTTCCATCCTTCCTCCCTTTCCTTCCTTCTTTATTCCTCCCTTCCTTCCTCCTTTCCTTCTTTCTTCCTCCCTTCCATTCTTCCTTCTCCCTTTCCTTCCTTCCTGTCCTTCTTTCTTCCTCCCTTTCTTCCATCCTTCCTTCCTCCTTTCCTTCCTCCCTTCCCTCTTTCTCCTTTCCTTCTTTCTTCCTCCCTTCCTTCTTTCATTGCTCCTTTCCTTCTTTCTTCCTCCCTTCCATTCTTCCTTCTCCCTTTCCTTCCTTCCTTCCTCCTTTCCTTCCATCCTTCCATCCATACTTCCTTCCCTCTTCCTCCCTTCCATCCTTCCTTCCTCCTTTCCTTCTTTCTTCCTCCCTTCCATTCTTCCTTCCCCCTTTCCTTCCTTCTTCCTCCTTTCCTTCTTTCTTCCTCTCTTCCATTCTTCCTTCCCCCTTTCCTTCCTTCTTCCTCCCTTCCTCCCTTCCTTCTTTCCTTCCTTCCTTGACTCAAGGACAACAGGAGAGTTAAGAGTATTCAAAGGGACTAGTGAGCTGTGTTTTTTGAATCCAGAGCTGACAGTATTTGGTCTAAACGTGGCCTTAAACGCCTCGAAGATGCGAACAGGCCTGATGGGAAATGTAGTCTTGATTAGGAAGAACATGAAGCAGCTAATCATCTAACACAACGCTGCCTTGTTGACTATGATTGTACCACGGTGTCACATTTAACTTGATGAGTTGAAAACAACGCAGCAACCTTTTAAAATATAAATCAAATCAATATCCAACACTGCTTCACTTCATTCACCTCTCTGACAATATGAACTCCGCCGTCTCTCTCTCTCTCTATACCTAAAACGTTGAATTTTCTCTACTCAAACGCAACTGTTTGGCTGCATCAGACAGTCTCGGGTCATGAAATCAGATGACTCATTAGTGCAACAAGGGTGACCTTTTCATAAGGGCGGTGACATGTGAGGAATGTCACCGTGGTTAAATGGCACACCCCTAAGTGACTGTCAATCAAGCGGGCTGCCACCGTGTCGCTTCCCTTGTCATCGTGCAGCAAATATTATGCAAGGACGCTCGGATAAATTAACCTTCCCGCAGCTTTGTGTGCGGCGGCGCTGCTTGAACGGCTTCCAGATTTTTCCTTTTTTGAAATGTGTGCATGTATTTTAATGTTTAGCAGTGGATTTACACTTAACAAGCTGGTTGTTTAGAAGACTTATTTTCCAAACCACCTGTAAAGACAGCAGTTAAGGGGCGAAATGACTCAGACAGCCAACAGCTCAATTTTCTGCCACTTTTTGAGGTATCCAGGTCTGGCATTAATTCAGCATCGCCCTGCTTCAGGCCTCATCAAAAAGTAAGTGAAGGTGTGAGATTAGAAATTGTGTTTCATGCTTTTTTTTCTCCCCTCTCTCTCTCTCTCTCTCTCTCTCTCTCTCTCTCTCTCTCTCTCTCTCGCCGTACTTTAGCGTTACCGGCTTTCATGCCCTGACAAGAAGTGACTGCAGGCACTCGAGGTGAGTCTGTGCGGGAAATCAGTTTAGAAATTACTATTGGTGGGAATAAGTGTGGCGCACATGAATGAGAAATAGATGTCAGTGTGCATTTCAGCAGCCAATCACTTGAGTAGGGCTCTCCAGGAACACAAGTGAGAAGTGGGCAAATAATTGGACTCCCCGTGTCCTGTTAAAATATGTGTATCGGTAAAAAAAGGAGCAGGGGAAGGTGTACTTCACCCGGCAGAACACGGAAGATTTGATAAATATGAGAAGGGAGGCACTTCAGGCTTTCACTCCAGCTTCCCCCAAAGAAAAAAAAAGAAAAAGAAGAAAGGCGCCTCAATAATGACTGAAACTATCAGACAGTCAGCGGAGAAATTACAGCATCTGCATTGGTGGTATGTGTAAAAGGCCTGAGCAAAATAACTGATTCTGATGCAGTTTGATGCTAAGTTGATCCTGATGGAGCTTTAGCAAGATATATCTAACATGCTAAGAAGACATATAAAGCATCAATTAAGCAATAAAACTGAAGAGAAGAGTTCAAAGTGGTGGAGATAATTTGAACATGCATAAATATGCAGCAAATAAATGTTTTAAAGTGTTACACTAATTGTTTTTCAGATTTTGATGATATTTAACCCTCCTGTTGTCCTCGAGTCAAGGAAGGAAGGGAGGAAGGAAGGGAGGAAAGAGGGAAGGAAGGAAGGAAGGAAAGGAGGGAGGGAGGAAGAAGGAAGGAAAGGAGAAAGGAAGAAGGAAGAAGGAAGGAAATGAGGCAGGAAGGAAGGAAAGGCTGGAGGGAGGAAATAAGGAAGAAGGGAGGGAAGGAAGGGAGGGAGGGAGGGAGGAAATAAGGAAGGAAGGTGGGAAGGAAGGAAGGAAGGAAGGATGGAAGGGAGGAAGAAGTAAGGAAAGGAGGGAGGAAGGGAGGAAGAAGGAAGGAAAGGAGGGAGGGAGGAAGGAAGAAGGAAGGAAAGGAGGCAGGAAGGAAGCAAGGATGGAAGGGAGGAAGAAGTAAGGACAGGAGGAAGGACGAGAGGAAGAAGGAAGGAAAGGAAAGGAGGGAGGAAGGAAGGAAGGAAGGAGGGAGGAAAGAAGGAACAGTCAAAACAGACGGGTCAATTTGTGCTGCTTGGGTTTGTTTTTCCTCCCATTGTTCATGTCTGACTTTTACTTTTTAAAATTAGTATCATTACCAAAATAAAAGACCAGTATGATTATTAGGGGACATAATCAACCTTTCCTTGACTCCTTTAATGACATGTACTTCAAAAACATGTACTGCTTGTTCAAAAACTCCTTCCTAAATCCACTTCTGTGAAAAGGGACACGCATGTTAAAAAAAAAAAAAAAAAGACATGTTGTCCGTCGTCTAAAACAAACTGACAAACCGATCTGAACGAAAGTACAAACACGCAACAAATCGTGAGACTGAACCGAGGATTATGTGAGTTTAAGAAAAAGGTTGCGAGCTGTCAAATTGTTGTCTGTGAGGGGATAAACGTGATTAGATCTTCTTCTAACGGGTGTTTGTAGAGAAAGCTGATCGGATAATGATGAATTCAAACCGCCGGCAGAGCTTTCCAGGCACTTCTAAAATTCATCGACATTAGAAACTGTATGTTATATAAGATCATGTTTAGGGAGGAAGGAAGTAAGGAGAGAAGGAAGGGAGGAAGGAAGGAAAAGAGTAAGGAGGGAGGGAGGAAGGAAGGAAGGAAGGAAAGGAGTAAGGAGGGAGGAAGGAAGGAAGGAAGAAAGGAAGGAAAGGAGTAAGGAGGTAGGAAGGAAGGAAGGAAGGAAAGAAGGAAGGAAGGAGAGAAAGAATGGAGGAAGGAAGGAAAGGAGTAAGGAGGTAGGAAGGAAGGAAGGAAGGAAGGAAGGAAGGAAGGAGAGAAGGAAGGGAGGAAGGAAGGAAAAGAGTAAGGAGGGAGGGAGAAAGGAAGGAAGGAAGGAAGAAAGGAAGGAAAGGAGTAAGGAGAGAGGAGAGAGGAAGGAAGGAAGGAGGGAGGGAGGAAAGGAGGAAGGAAGGTAGGGAGGAAGGAAGGAAGGAAGGAAGGAAAGGAGTAAGGAGGGAGGGAGGAAGGAAAGGAGCAAGGAGGGAGGAAGGAAAGGAGGAAGGAAGGAGGAAGGAATGAAGGGAGGAAGGAAGGAAATGAGTAAGGAGAGAAGGAAGGAAAGGAGGAAGAGGAAGGAATGAAGGGAGGAAGGAAGGAAAGGAGTAAGGAGGGAGGGAGGAAGGAAGGAAGGAAGGAAGGAAGGAAGGAAAGGAGTAAGGAGGGAGGGAGGAAAGGAGTAAGGAGGGAGGAAGGAAGGAAGGAAGGAAGGAAGGAAGGAAGGAAGAAAGGAAGGAAAGGAGTAAGGAGGGAGGAAGGAAGGGAGGAAGGAAGGAAGGAAGAAAGGAAGGAAAGGAGTAAGGAGGGAGGAAGGAAGGAAGGAAGGAAGGAAGGAAGGAAGGAAGGAAGGGAGGAAGGAAGGAAAATAGTAAGGAGGGAGGGAGAAAGGAAGGAAGGAAGGAAGAAAGGAAGGAAAGGAGTAAGGAGGGAGGAAGGAAGGAGGGAGGGAGGAAAGGAGTAAGGAGAGAGGGAGGAAGGAAGGAAGGAAGGAAACTGTATGTTATGTAAGATCATGTTTCAGTGTGTGCCAGCATGTCATATAGGGAGAGAAAGCTGTCTGTGCATCAAGCTACAATCTAAATGTGACATTTCTAATTTGTTATAATGGATGTTGCTTCTAATTTTGCACATTTGGGACAAAACTCCCCCCCCCCCAAGAAGGCTTTTTTTTTATTATTATTATTTTTTTTTTTTAGGCCACAACAGCCTACATATGTCACTTTCTCTCC
The DNA here is from genome assembly GCF_027409825.1 of Scomber japonicus. Lineage (NCBI taxonomy): Eukaryota > Metazoa > Chordata > Actinopteri > Scombriformes > Scombridae > Scomber > Scomber japonicus. The sequence goes on from NC_070601.1 coordinate 2,788,424, forward strand.
CCAGCATGTTCAGTAATTATGTTTTGTGCATATCACAGTGAAGTTGAAAAAAACCAGACACCCTTCAAGTCTGATAGGCAGCGTTTAATTGGTTCAAATATCAGTGCCAGAAATAGAGTCAGTCAGCAGCGAGCATTACATAACTGTAATTTAGTTTGTTCTGGGTCAGCGGGCCTCGGCTCTCCGACGGTGCAACGTTAAAAAATGTGACAATTCTTGTTAAACACAGTGTGAACGATGCAGATCAGCAGTCGTGATTCAGCCTGGAGGTTACGGACGGTTTTCTGTCAGGGTTCAATTGACACGACTTGTTAATATTTCTTTGTATTGGAGACGATGTTTAACAGCAGTTTGAACCATTTCACGCTCAAAAAAACAAAAAGGGAAACTTTACCCTGTTGTCCTCAGGTCAAGGAAGGGAGGAAAGGAGGAAGGAAGGAAGGAAGGAAGGAAGAAAGAGAGTAAGGAGGAAGGAAGGAAGGAAGGGAGGAAGGAAGGAAAGGAGTAAGGAGAGAGGGAGGAAGGAAAGGAGGAAGGAAGGAAAGGAGTAAGGTGGGAGGAAGGAAGGAAAGGAGTAAGGAGGGAGGGAGGAAAGGAGGAAGGAAGGAGGAAGGAATGAAGGGAGGAAGGAAAGAAAAGAGGGAGGGAGGAAGGAAGGAAGGAAAGAAAGAAGCAAGGAAGGATGGAAGGAAGGAAAGTAGTAAGGAAGGAGGGAGGAAAGGAGTAAGGAAGGAAGGAAAGGAGTAAGGAGGGAGGGGGAAGCAAGTAAGGAGAGAAGGAAGGGAGGAAGGAAGGAAGGACGGAAGGAAGGAAGGGAGGAAAGGAGTAAGGAGGGAGGGAGGAGAGAATTAAGGAGAGAAGGAAGGAAAGGAGTAAGGGGAAGGAGGGAGGGAGGAAGGAAAGGAGTAAGGAAGGAAGGAAAGGAGTAAGTAGGGAGGGAGGAAAGGAGGAAGGAAGGAAGGAAGGGAGGAAGGAAGGTAGGGAGTAAGGAAGGAAGGGAGGAAAGGAGTAAGGAGGGAGGGAGGAAAGAAAGGAGGGAGGAAGGAAGGAAAGGAGGGAGGAAGGAAGGAAATGTGACAATTCTTGTTAAACACAGTGTGAACGATGCAGATCAGCAGTCGTGATTCAGCCTGGAGGTTACGGACGGTTTTCTGTCAGGGTTCAATTGACACGACTTGTTAATATTTCTTTGTATTGGAGACGATGTTTAACAGCAGTTTGAACCATTTCACGCTCAAAAAAACAAAAAGGGAAACTTTACCCTGTTGTCCTCAGGTCAAGGAAGGGAGGAAAGGAGGAAGGAAGGAAGGAAGGTTGGAGGGAGGAAGGAAGAAAAGAAGGACAGAGGAAAGAAGGAAGGGAGGAAAGAGAGGGGAAGGAAATAAAGGGGTAAGGAGGGAGGGAGGAAAGGAGGAAGGAAGGGAGGGAGGAAAGGAGAAAGGAAGGTAGGGATGAATGAAGGAATGAAGTAAAGAGAGAAGGTCGGGAGGAAGGAAGGAAAGGAGTAAGAAGGAAGGAAGGAAGGAAGGAAGGAAAGGAGTAAGGAGGGAGGGAGGAAGGAAAGCAGTAAGGAGGGAGGGAGGAAAGGAGGAAGGAAGGAGGAAGGAATGAAGGGAGGAAGGAAGGAAAAGAGGGAGGGAGTAATTAGGGAGGGAGGAAGGAAAGGAGTAAGTAGGGAGGGAGGAAAGGAGGAAGGAAAGGAGTAAGTAGGGAGGGAGGAAAGGAGGAAGGAAAGGAGTAAGGAGGGAGGAAGGAAGGAAGGAAGGAAAGGAGTAAGAAGGTCGGGAGTAAGGAAGGTAGGGAGTAAGGAAGGCAGGAAGGAAGGAAGGAAAGGAGGAAGGAGGGAGGGAGGAAAGGAGGAAGGAAGGTAGTAAAGAAGGCAGGAAGGAAGGAAGGAAAGGAGTAAGGAGGGAGGGAGGAAAGAAGGTAGGGAGTAAGGAAGGCAGGAAGGAAGGAAGGACAGGAGTAAGGAGGGAGGGAGGAAAGGAGGAAGGAAGGTAGGGAGGGAGGAAGGAAGGAAGGAAAGGAGTAAGGAGGGAGGGAGGAAAGGAGTAAGGAGGGAGGGAGGAAAGAAAGGAGGGAGGAAGGAAGGAAAGAAAGGAGTAAGGAGGAAGGGAGGGAGGAAGGAAACGAGTAAGGAGGGAGGGAGGGAGGAAAGAAGGAAGGAAGGAAGGAAGGAAGGAAGGAAGGAAGGAAGGAAGGAAGGAACAGTCAAAAGAGCTATAAAACAGAGGGGACAACATTGCTACTTGGTTGCAGCCATTGTTAACAGTATGTTTGATATATTATTAATATATTTGATAGATATGATAATAGTAGTTATAATATAATATCCTGCTGAATAGAAAGTCTTTCCACAACTTTTTAAGTAACCAAATTAAACTTTCCTTGGCCAAAGATGATGAAGTTTAAGTTGTGGTATGTTATTATAAAGAATATTTCCTTACTGGACTCATTTCTATTGTCAACATCCAAACTTTCAGTCTAAATAAATTATATTAATTAAACAATTTTAGGGTCAGTAATTCTTTCTAAGTAGATAAAGCAAAAACAATCTGTCTGGTTTGGCGATGGTTTTCCTGGTTTGGTAGGAAGGAAGGAAAGGAGTAAGGAGGGGAGGGATGAAAGGAGTAAGGAGGGATGGAGGAAGAAAGGGGGATGGAGGGAGGGAGGAAGGAAGGAAGGAAGGAAGGAAGGGAGGAAGGAAGGAAAGGAAGGAAAGAAGGAAGGAAGGAAAAGGAGTAAGTAGGGAGGGAGGAAATGAGTAAGGGGAAGGAAGGAAGGAAGGAAGGAAAGAAGGGAGGAAGGAAGGAAATGAGTAAGGAGAGAAGTAAGGAGAGAAGGAAGGAAAGGAGGAAGAGGAAGGAAAGGAGGAAGGAAGGTAGGGAGTAAGGAAGGAAGGGAGAAAGGAAGGAAGGAAAGTAGTTAGGAGGGAGGGAGGAAGGAAGGAAGGAGGGAGGGAAGAAGGAAACGAGTAAGGAGGGAGGGAGGGAGGAAAGAAGGAAGGAAGGTAGGGAGTAAGGAAGGAAGGGAGAAAGGAAGGAAGGAAAGGAGTTAGGTGGGAGGGAGGAAGGAAGGAAGGAAGGAAGGAGGGAGGGAAGAAGGAAACGAGTAAGGAGGGAGGGAGGGAGGAAAGAAGGAAGGAAGGTAGGGAGTAAGGAAGGAAGGGAGAAAGGAAGGAAGGAAAGGAGTTAGGAGGGAGGGAGGAAGGAAGGAAGGAAGGAAGGAGGGAGGGAGGAAGGAAACGAGTAATTCTTTCTAAGTAGATAAAGCAAAAACAATCTGTCTGGTTTGGCGATGGTTTTCGTGGTTTGGTAGGAAGGAAGGAAAGGAGTAAGGAGGGGAGGGAGGAAAGGAGTAAGGAGGGATGGAGGAAGAAAGGGGGATGGAGGGAGGGAGGAAAGGAGGAAGGAAGGTAGCGAGTAAGGAAGGAAGGGAGGAAGGAAAGGAAGGAAGGAAAGAAGGAAGGAAGGAAAATGAGTAAGGAGGGAGGGAGGAAAGGATTAAGGGGAAGGAAGGAAGGAAGGAAGGAAAGAAGGGAGGAAGGAAGGAAATGAGTAAGGAGAGAAGTAAGGAGAGAAGGAAGGAAAGGAGGAAGAGGAAGGAAAGGAGGAAGGAGGGAGGAAGGAAGGAAAGGAGTAAGGAGGGAGGGAGGAAAGGAGGAAGGAAGGTAGCGAGTAAGGAAGGAAGGGAGGAAGGAAAGAAGGAAGGAAGGAAAAGGAGTAAGGAGGGAGGGAGGAAAGGAGTAAGGGGAAGGAAGGAAGGAAGGAAGGAAGGAAAGAAGGGAGGAAGGAAGGAAATGAGTAAGGAGAGAAGGAAGGAGAGAAGGAAGGAAAGGAGGAAGAGGAAGGAAAGGAGTAAGGAGGGAGAGAGGAAAGGAGGAAGGAAGGTAGGGAGAAAGGAAGGAAGGAAAGGAGTAATTCTTTCTAAGTAGATAAAGCAAAAACAATCTGTCTGGTTTGGCGATGGTTTTCCTGGTTTGGGCAAAGTCTACTATATTTGGCAACTATGTCCTTCCAACTTTGTGGCAACAGTTTTGGGGACGTCTATTTCCTTTTTTTAACATGACAAAGACAGAAATAGCTTTCCCATTTTGGTTTGGATGAACTTGAGCCATGAACTCAACCCCATCCAACACTCTCTGGATGAACTTCCAAAACCATGAGCCAGACTTTATCCCCAGCATCAGTGATCCACCTCAGGAAAGCTCTTGAGACTGAATGGGTGCAAATCACTGCATCATATGGGTGTAATGCAGGCGGGGAGTTCCTGTCCTCTGAAATGAAGCCAACCAGGAAGTAACTTAGAGCTGCATTCTATCAAAAGGCCACCAGGGGGCGACCGTCTCTATACAAGTCAATGGAGAATTCACCAACTTCTCACTTGATTTCTAACCTCAGTAAACGTTTTCAAAATGTGTTTATGGTCTCAATCGCTAGTTTAAAGCCTTCTTCAATGCAGTATGATGTTCATTTGGGACATTTTGGCCTCCCTGATTTTATATGTGACGATAAAGCAGGGTATGCATTAGGGCGTGGCTACGTCCTGATTGACAGGTTGATTGACCAATGTCCTCCAGATCCAGCCCTCGTAACCATAGCAACCTCCCCCGCTCCGCCCATGACCCCGCCTCATGCCCATATAAGTAGAATCCGTGTTTTTATTTTTACCAGCATGCACCTGAAATTTTCAAGATGGCGCTGCCTAGATTAGAAACTATTGGCTTCCGAGCAGCAGTCCACAAACCAATGGGTGACGTCACGGATGTTACGTCCATTTCTTTTCTACAGTCTGTGATATAATGGTAACGTTCAGGTGCCCACATACTTCTGGTTACATAATGTATATGATGGATCAGTGTAAGTCGACTGTAAAGCTGCCTGAGGACACACAAAGAGCGGCACATTTGCATTTAAAGGAAGCCTCCACTGGACAATAGAACCTCCTACGTGTTATTTCTACAACATTGTCCTCCTCAGTTGTAATTAGAGAGTCTGAAGCAGCCTCTCGTTAAGCCGAACAGCAGCGGAGAGACACACTGTGGTGATGATGTCATGTACAGACAAGATCCTGGAGCTGCTCCTCAGTCAGTGAATAATGGAACAACTGCTGGATGTGGGGACGTTTTCTGATTCACAGCTGGACGTCCGACGTTCAAACGAAACTCATTTGGATGGAAACGTCTCAAAGAAGAAAAGTCCCACGATCCCACAGAGCCAGCCGCTAATTCAGTGTCAATGTGGGAAATCATCAATAGAGGAATTGAAGCTCCGGTTTCCAGTATAAGAGACAGTTTTTATGTCTTTGTAGAAACTGGATTTACTATCAAAATTACGGTAACAGCTCAGTGGAAATTTGTACTTGTAGTTAAATTTTGGTTTAAGAGAGCTCACATGACTATATTCCCAATTTCCCGTTTGCTAAAAACTGCCAAATTTCCAATCCAGTGTGCAGTTTGCATTGATATCAGTGGGAGATCTACTTCCCAAAATTCACATTAATGTGAATGAATGAGTACTTTCAGACAGAAGTAGGAAAAAAAGCAAAAAAAAAACTAATTTCTAAAAAGCAACTGTCAGTTTAGTCAACTGATACAAGCAGATTTTTGCTCATATGGAAATGATAACCCTGCAAAAGGGTCTTAAATATGATTTAAAGCCTGAAAACATGATATGAGGATAATATACTGAGGCTAAAGCGATAGGGGTCAGGACAAATTTAACCCTCCTGTTGTGCTCAGGTCAAGGAAGGAAGGAGGAAGGGAGGAAGGAAGGGAGGAAGGAAGGAGGGAGGAAAAGGGGGAAGAAGTAACGTAGGAAGGAAGGAAGGAGGAAAGGAGGAAGGGAGGAAGGAGGGAGGGAGGAAGGAAGAAAGGAGGAAGGGAGGAAGGAAAAGAGGAAGGCAGTAAGGAGAGAAGGAAGGGAGGAAGGGAGGAAGGAGGAAGGGAGGAAGGAAGGAAGGAAGGAAGGAGGGAGGAAAAGAGGAAGGCAGTAAGGAGAGAAGGAAGGGAGGAAGTAACGTAGGAAAGAAGGAAGGAAGGAAGGAGGGAGGAAAAGAGGAAGGCAGTAAGGAGAGAACACGAGTCATAATCAAGACAGAAACAACAAGCTTAACGCCTGCAGTGATTTTTTTTTTTTTAGGATTCTCAACACGAGGCACAAAGGTGCCGGCTACTGAGCGCAGGAAGGAGTAACGTAGGAAGGAAGGAAGGAGGAAAGGAGGAAGGGAGGAAGGAGGGAGGGAGGAAGGAAGGAAGGAGGAAGGGAGGAAGGAAAAGAGGAAGGCAGTAAGGAGAGAAGGAAGGGAGGAAGGGAGGAAGGAGGAAGGGAGGAAGGAAGGAAGGAAGGAAGGAGGGAGGAAAAGAGGAAGGCAGTAAGGAGAGAAGGAAGGGAGGAAGTAACGTAGGAAAGAAGGAAGGAAGGAAGGAGGGAGGAAAAGGGGAAGGAAGGAAGGAAGGAAGGAAGGAAGGAGGGAGGAAAAGAGGAAGGCAGTAAGGAGAGAACACGAGTCATAATCAAGACAGAAACAACAAGCTTAACGCCTGCAGTGATTTTTTTTTTTTTTTAGGATTCTCAACACGAGGCACAAAGGTGCCGGCTACTGAGCGCAGACTGGTTCAATTAAAAAAATGACTGTTTATCATTTATTTATCCATCAGAAAACAATTGGACGTTAAGGAGGGAGGGAGGAAGTAAGGAAGGAAGGAAGGAAGGAAGGAAGGAAGGAAGGAAGGAAGGAAGGAGGAAGGGAGGAAGGAAGGAAGGAAGGAAGGAAGGAAGGAGGGAGGAAAAGGGGAAGAAAGGAAGGAAGGAAGGAAGGAAGTAACGTAGGAAGGAAGGAAGGAAGGAAGGAAGGAAGGAGGAAGGGAGGAAGGAGGGAGGGAGGAAGGAAGGAAGGAAGGCAGGAGGGAGGGAGGAAGGAAGAGAGGAAGGAAGGAAGGAAGGAATGAGGGAGGAAGGAAGGAAGGAGGAAGGGAGGAAGGAAGGAAGGAAGGAGGGCGGAAAAAGGGGAAGGAAGGAAGGAAGAAGGGAGGAAAAGAGGAAGGCAGTAAGGAGAGAAGGAAGGTAGGAAGGAAGGAAGGAAGGAAGGAGGGAGGGAGGGAGGAAAGGGGAAGGAAGTAAGTGGAGAAGGAAGGAAAAGAAGGACACAAGGAATGAAGGAAAGAAGGACAGAAAGAAGGAAGGAAGGAAGGAAGGAATGACAAAGTAAAGGAGTAAGGAGGGAGGGAGGAAAAGAGGAAGGCAGTAAGGAGAGAAGGAAGGGAGGAAGTAACGTAGGAAGGAAGGAAGGAAGGAAAGAAGGAGGGAGGAAAAGGGGAAGGAAGTAAGGAGGATCTTTATGGTTGCAGTCTTCCTCTTGTAAAAAAAACCTTCACAAACATCAGAAACACGAGTCATAATCAGTGATTTTTTTTAGGATTCTCAACACGAGGCACAAAGGTGCCGGCTACTGAGCGCAGACTGGTTCAATTAAAAAAATGACTGTTTATCATTTATTTATCCATCAGAAAACAATTGGACGTTATGATTGCAATTTGCTTGATTAATGAGTTGATTAAGACTGTTAAATGTTTACAAAGGGGTTGAAACGCGCTCTGCAAATATTTTCAGAAAACAGGACGTCGTGTCCCATCACAGCCGTCTGTAAACTTTAATTAAGCACAAAACCATTCAGACCCCCCCCAACTCCCCCCCCCCGTCTTCCGTACCCCCCTCCTGGGATTCATTATTCCCACCTAAATCTGCATTTTTAATTATTTAATTTGAGATAACGTTTTCAAGTTCCACCAGTAATTATTTATTTCTTAAAAAAGTCACAAAGAGAGCCGTGCGAGAAATGAAAGTGTGTGCTTCCATGAAAGGTGCAGCGGCGGGTTGAGGTAGCTCTGTAAATGAAGGCAATTTGCACAATAATAAAAAAAAAAAAAAAGCTTCATATTAACAACTGCCTCGGCTCAGACATCAGTGTCTTGTGATTGTAAAGGCGTTTTCATCCAGCGTGCATCAAACTAGGAGGAGGAACACCGGCGTTTATTATCATAACAAACAAGCTCCCATCAAAGAAATAATTAATGGCATTGTGCCCAATATAAAACATCCCATCATGCCTCAGAAGGCTGGGGGGGGGGTGGGGTGGGGGGTGGGAGGTGTGTGTGGAGGAGGAGGTGGAGGGGGGGAGTGTGTGGAGTTTTAATCATGATCATAAAAAAAAAAAAAAAAAAAGTGTTCTTCTTCTGCTGGTGAACAAGGTC
>NC_070601.1:2801674-2867572 GCF_027409825.1 Scomber japonicus
TCCTTTTATTTTCTTTCTTCCTTTTTCTTTTCTTTTTTTTTTTTTTTTTTTTAAAGTAAGAGTGAAATGGGTCTCGCTCGGGGCAGTGTAAGTGCTGACAAAAGCTCATCCCTGTGGCTTCAGCCTTTGAAACAACCTGCAGGAATTTGGAGCGGCCCGCTTTGATCTCGGGATGGGACATTAGTATTCTGCTCCGATCGTGTTTACACAGCTTGGAGTGACTCAGGAATGGATGAAGGTGCTGTGTGGACAGGCAGACGTGCAGTCCCGGGTCACATATGAAAGGAAATAATCCCTATAGCGTTTGTTTTAAGCGTCCTGAGGAGCCAGGTGGGAGGAGTTTACCGCAATCGGAAAAGATTCATATTGAGGATCGGCTGTCAATCACATGATGAGACGAAGATGAGGATGAATTTAAGGAGGTGATGCTTTCAGTTCAAGCTACAAATAAATACTGTTAGATATTTATTATTATAGTGTGTGTGTTACAGTTAGATGTTTGATGAGCCGCTGCTGGACCAAATAAAAAAGGAGGAAGGAAGGATAAATGAAAGGATGTAGGAGGGAGAGGAGAGAGGTGATTGGGCAAAGGAGAAAACAAAAGAAGGAAAAGATAGATATTCATAAGGGAGGGGAGAGGAGGGGAGGGGAGGGGAGGGGAGGAGGGGGAAAGAATGTACTGTAGGAAAATATGAAAGATAAAAGGAAGCAAGGAAGGACAGAAGGTGAAAGGGAAATAGTAAAATAAAAAAGAAAGAGGAGGGGGTGAAAGAAAGGAAAGGAAGAAATGAATGTGGGATAATAAACCTAAAAGGAAGTAGAGAAGTTAACATTTGAAAGTAGAAAGAAAAGGAAGTAAGGTGGTAAGAAAAAAGGAAGGTAGGAAGGAGAAGGAAACTAAGATGGCACATTTGAAGGAAGAAACAGGAAAAAAGGAGGAAAAAAAGGAAAAAAGGGTCAAAAATGAGGATGAAAGGGTAGAAGAAAAGATATAGAAGTAGGTAGGAAGCAAAAATAAATTAAAACAGGAAGTAAGTGGAAATAAAAGAAGGAAATAAAGGAAGATAAAAGGAAGCAAGGAAGGACAGAAGGTGAAAGGGAAATAGTAAAATAAAAAAGAAAGAGGAGGGGGGAGGAGAAGAAAGGAAAGGAAGAAATGAATGTGGGATAATAAACCTAAAAGGAAGTAGAGAAGTTAACATTTGAATGTAGAAAGAAAAGGAAGTAAGGTGGTAAGAAAAAAGGAAGGTAGGAAGGAGAAGGAAACTAAGATGGCACATTTGAAGGAAGAAACAGGAAAAAAGAAGGAAAAAAGGAAAAAAGGGTTAAAATGAGGATGAAAGGATGGAAGAAAAGATATAGAAGTAGGTAGGAAGCAAAAATAAATTAAAACAGGAAGTAAGTGGAAATAAAAGAAGGAAATAAAGGAAGATAAAAGGAAGCAAGGAAGGACAGAAGGTGAAAGGGTAATAGTAAAATAAAAAAGAAAGAGGAGGGGGAGGAAGAAGAAAGGAAAGGAAGAAACGAATGTGGGATAATAAACCTAACAGGAAGTAGAGAAGTTAACATTTGAATGTAGAGGGGAAGAAAGCAAAAAGGAAAGGAAGTAAGGTGGTAAGAAAAAAGGAAAGTAGGAAGGAAAAGGAAGAAACAGTTATAGGGAAGAGTTACAAAGAAGGGAAAAAAGGAAAAAAGGGTCAAAAATGAGGATGAAAGGATGGAAGAAAAGATATAGAAGGAGGTAGGAAGCAAAAATAAATTAAAACAGGAAGTAAGTGGAAATAAAAGAAGGAAGAATGTACTGTAGGAAAATATGAAAGATAAAAGGAAGCAAGGAAGGACAGAAGGTGAAAGGGAAATAGTAAAATAAAAAAGAAAGAGGAGGGGGGAGGAGAAGAAAGGAAAGAAAGAAATGAATGTGGGATAATAAACCTAAAAGGAAGTAGAGAAGTTAACATTTGAAAGTAGAGGGGAAGAAAGCAAAAAGGAAAGGAAGTAAGGTGGTAAGAAAAAAGGAAAGTAGGAAGGAAAAGGAAGAAACAGTTATAGGGAAGAGTTACAAAGAAGGGAAAAAAGGGAAAAAGGGTCAAAAATGAGGATGAAAGGGTAGAAGAAAAGATATTGAAGTAGGTAGGAAGCAAAAACAAATTAAAACAGGAAGTAGGTGGAAATAAAAGAAGGAAGAATGTACTGTAGGAAAATATGAAAGATAAAAGGAAGCAAGGAAGGACAGAAGGTGAAAGGGAAATAGTAAAATAAAAAAGAAAGAGGAGGGGGAGGAGAAGAAAGGAAAGGAAGAAATGAATGTGGGATAACAGGAAGTAGAGAAGTTAACATTTGAAAGTAGGGTGGAAGAAAGCAAAAAGGAAAGGAAGTAAGGTGGTAAGAAAAAAGGAAAGTAGGAAGGAAAAGGAAGAAACAGTTATAGGGAAGAGTTACAAAGAAGGGAAAAAAGGGAAAAAGGGTCAAAAATGAGGATGAAAGGATGGAAGAAAAGATATTGAAGTAGGTAGGAAGCAAAAATAAATTAAAACAGGAAGTAAGTGGAAATAAAAGAAGGAAATAAAGGAAGATAAAAGGAAGCAAGGAAGGACAGAAGGTGAAAGGGAAATAGTAAAATAAAAAAGAAAGAGGAGTGGGAGGAGAAGAAAGGAAAGGAAGAAATGAATGTGGAAACAGGAAGTAGAGAAGTTAGCATTTGAAAGTAGAAAGAAAAGGAAGTAAGGTGGTAAGAAAAAAGGAAAGTAGGAAGGAAAAGGAAGAAACAGTTATAGGGAAGAGTTACAAAGAAGGGAAAAAGGGTCAAAAATGAGGATGAAAGGGTAGAAGAAAAGATATAGAAGTAGGTAGGAAGCAAAAATAAATTAAAACAGGAAGTAAGTGGAAATAAAAGAAGGAAATAATTAAGTAGGATTCATATGTGCTTGTTTGCTTCTCCACAACTCCACATCTAAAAACAACAAAAAGTTAAGAAAAAGAAAAAAGGAAGTGTGTTATATATTTCTAAAGTTTGGGGGCGATGAAGATGAAGATGACAAATTCACAGTTTTTTGTTTTTTTTTAAACTCGCACAACGAAGGCAGCAGGCCTGCTCGCTCGCAGCCTTACTTCAGCAGACAAAAGTGCTAACAGCAGATGAATTAAAGGTTACCAACAATATATGATGAATGTCAGGCAAATACAAATTACCACAGGAAGAAGAATAATGAAGGTTTTTTTTTTTTTTTTTTTTTTTGCCGCCAAGCCGGAGGGGCCAGTCAATAATTAGAGGTGGCGCGGTCGCTGTCGCCAGCTTTTCTGCAGCCTCTGCGGTTTGTCTCGGCTTTAATTGCTCAGGTTAAGATGGCCGCCCACGCCCGCCAACAGACTAAAAAATAAATAAATAAGTAAAAAAAAAAAAAAAAAAGAGAGAGAGAGAAGGAAAGTTTTCAAATCTGAGTTTTTTTTTAAAAGTTGGATTGGCGTCAATATGCTTCTCAGGGATTCAACAGGACACCCTTCAACAATGTTTTAAAAGTTTCTTCATCTCTTTTTCCGATTCGTGTTTACTTGAAGTGAAGCATGAGGGAGTTTCCTTTGATGATCCCTCTGCAAAAAAAAAAAAAAATTAAAAACAGTCCCAACCGTGCACGGGGAAGAAAGAAGAAGAAGAAAAAAAAAAGGAGGGAAAGTGCCACGAGTGGTTGACAGTCGGTGCATACTGGTTGTTTTTTTTTTGTTTTTTCTTTTTTTTTTTAAGCAAGCAGGGGAGACATAATCACACAAATAAGACATCAAAGATAGATTGAGAGTTAAAATATGCAGTTGAAAATTATTCAGATTGCTTTTTAGCGTGGCGGGGAGAGAGAGAGAGAAAAAAAAAAATTCCCTCAAAGTGTCCGACTGGATGAGATCAAAACTCTGTGATACCGTGAGACACATGCACGGATGAAGAGAGGACGCTTTCAGACATGTCCGGGTTTTTTCTCTCTCTCGTTCCCTCTCTCTCTCTCTCTCTCTCTCTCTTTTTTTTTTTTTTTTTGTCTTTTGGTTTCAGGGGCCTTGGCAGCTTCATCATTTCATGTCGTGGTTCCCTTGACTGGAGGGGGAATCCCTTTTTTTTTCCCCCCCTTGTTTTTTTGGTCACTGGCATGCAGCTCGCCAGTATGTCGCCGCACAATGTGAACTCTTCTGCCCTGCAGGTTGGCACACACACACACACACACACACACACACACACACACTAACACACACACACACACACACACACACATTAACACACACACACATGAGAGAGAGAGAACTGGCTGCTGCCTTAACGTCGGAGCCAAATGCTGCACCTGCGTCATGTTTTCTGGCTCGTGTCAAAGCGACCACCTCTCCACCTGTACGGTCAATCCGGCACAAGTCAAAAAATGCGTCAATTCTTGCGTCATGGAAATCTGTCGGCAGCAAAAGGAAAGAAAAAAGGGTCGAGTCCAAGCAGCGAAAAAAGAGAAAAAGAGAAAAAGAGGAAAAAGAGGAAAAAAGGCATGGGATATGATTTATTTTTCTTGTTCACTGGTTCGTACTTTTGCAAGCTGCTCTTTTTTCACTTCAGGTATTCTGGATTAAAGCAACAGATAGTCACGTTCAATATGAGAATATATATATATATGTATGTGGTAAAAGCATGCAGGATATATAAAAGGAAGGGAAAATATATTAATAAAATTGATTTGTGCTTCTATTATATAAAAGCTAAATCAACCTAGTGCCTGATATTCACAGTTATTTTTAAATATAGAGTCAAATCAATTCAAAACGTCACTATAAGCATATATAAATATTATATACTGTATTATTATAAGCAATTATAAATGCAGATATACTCTATAAATCATTAATATTAAGAATGATAGGTTCTGATATTGGCATAAGTCACAATTTTGATTTTTTTTATTTCACTAGCACAAAATTAGATTAAACTAAACCATCAAAAACAGATGTTGGCTCACTAGTTTCTTTTAATTACAGCTTACAGTGAATCATTACTTTATTTTTTAATTTTTTTAACCTTTTTTTTTTATTTTAAGACCAGAAAAAAATAAAAAAACATACCAATAATCCAAGAATAAATTATAAAATAATAATAATAATAATATAAATAAATAAATAATAATAATTAAAAATAATAAAATAAATTTAAAAATAAATAAATAATAATAATAATTAAAAAAATAAATAAATAAAATAAAATTAAATAATAATAATAATAATAATAATAAAAATAATAATAATTAATTAATTTTTTTAAAAAAAATGAATCATTACTTTAAATAATAAATAATAAAACATTAATACACACAATAAGATTGCTATGATCATAAGGGATCATTTAAAAAGTATTAAATGCTAAAAAATTGTAGCTCTTAATACATTATTTGAACCTTTCAGCAGATTTTGAAGCCCTCACTTTGTGCTCTCCTCCTTATCTTTATCAGCAATTTGCAATTAAACTAAATTTAAAAAGACTTTGGAGAGACGGAGCATCACAGGAAGTACAGGAGCTCTACTCTTAAGGAAATTAAAAGATAATTTGATGATATTTCAGATTTTATAGAGTGATTTCTATGTTTGGGGGGGTCTGACGTTGATGCAGCGTCTCTTCTCCTCAGATAACTGTTATTGATCATTTCTTTGATATATGTGCAATCAAAAAGCACTGCAGCAGCTTTTTGAATGGGTGATGGATGGACAATGACAGGCTTGAATATATATATATATATTAACTAGCTCCAACCTGACTACAACTCACACTCGCTCAGTATTTCACTGTCGCAGGAAAAAAAAAAAAAAAAAAAGCTTTGTGCCTCGGAAACAAGAACAAGCTGTAAAAAAAAAAAAAAAAAAAATGTAGAAGAAGCAAAGCGAGTTCAGTTCAGTCGATGTTAAAGGGACAGAAAGTTTCCTCTTTGTCTGAAAGCTCTCAAATGTGCCACAGAAAGCTCATATTCAAAGCGGAGGCCCATCTCTCCTAATTAACACTTTGAAAGATAAAAGCAGTTTATTAAATCAATCAGGATGACGGTTGTTTGTGAATCCCAGCAGATAAGGACATTTGCATATTAACTTTGCAGTTCTAACCTACATTTGAGGATCTTCTGAGATTGTGGCCGGCTTCAATGTAAATATTCACCCCCCCCCCCCTCCCCCCCCCTCGCCTCGCCTGCTACTGTAACACGTTTTAAAGTTTCATCACCCGCCATTCCTCTGGTGGATTTTCAACTCATTAAAAAATAAAGAGATGGATAAATAAGCAAACATATAACGCAAACAGACAAACAAATGAATAAACGCAATACGGATGTTTATGGCACCGGGAGAGGCTCTGCCAAAATTTGTGGCAAAGACGGGAGGGCAAAAACATTCTGGAGAAAGGAGAGAGGGAGGAAAAGAGGAAGGAAGTAAGGAGAGAGGGAGGAAAAGAGGTAGGAAGTAAGGAGAGAACGAAGGAAGGAAGGAAGGAAGGAAGTGAGGAAAGAAGTGTGGAAGGAGGAGGGAGCAAAGAAAGAGGGGAGATGGGGATGAACGAAAGAAAATATAAAGAAAGAGGAAGGAAGGAAGGAAGGAAGGAAGGGAGGAAAGGAGTAAAGACGGAGGAGGGAAGGAAGGAAGGAAGGAAGGAAGGAAGGAAGGAAGTGAGGAAAGAAGTGTGGAAGGAGGAGGGAGCAAAGAAAGAGGGGAGATGGGGATGATCGAAGGAAAATATAAAGAAAGAGGAAGGAAGGAAGGAAGGAAGGAAGGAAGGAAGGAAGGAAGGGAGGAAAGGAGTAATGACGGAGGAGGGAGGGAAGGAAGGAAGGAAGGAAGGAAGGAAGTGAGGAAAGAAGTGTGGAAGGAGGAGGGAGCAGAGAAAGAGGGGAGATGGGGAAGAACGAAGAAAAATATAAAGAAAGAGGAAGGAAGGAAGGAAGGAAGGAAGGAAGGAAGGAAAGGAGTAAAGACGGAGGAGGGAAGGAAGGAAGGAAGGAAGGAAGGAAGGAAAGGAGTAAGGAGAGAGGGAGGAAAAGAGGAAGGAAGTAAGGAGAGAACGAAGGAAGGAAGGAAGTGAGGAAAGAAGTGTGGAAGGAGGAGGGAGCAAAGAAAGAGGGGAGATGGGGATGAACGAAGGAAAATATAAAGAAAGTGGAAGGAAGGAAGGAAGGAAGGAAGGAAGGAAGGAAAGGAGTAAAGACGGAGGAGGAAAGGAAGGAAGGAAGGAAGGAAGGAAGGAAAGGAGTAAAGACGGAGGAGGGAAGGAAGGAAGGAAGGAAGGAATGAAGGAAGGAAGGAAGAAGGAAAGGAGTAAGGAGGGTGGGAGGGAGGAAGGAAAGGAGGGAGGAAGGAAGGAAAGAAAGGAGTAAGGACGGAGGGAGGAAAGGAGGAAGGAAGGTAGGGAGTAAGGAAGGAAGGAAGGAAGGAAGGAAAGGAGGGAGGAAGGAAGAAAAGAAAGAAGCAAGGAAGGAAGGAAGGAAGTGAGGAAAGAAGTATAGAAGGAGGGGAAGAACAAAGCAAGCATGAAAGCAACAAATAGGCTCTAAAAGAGTATTCTATGTGCCCTGCAGTTAATCTGGCTCGTAGTAAAGAGCTGTTTCAATATGTTCTGCCAAATTATTACACTTCCGTTTGAATGATGCATTTTCTTGATAAGGTTTTTTTTAAGACAGCGCTGCGTTTAATGTTTATTCTATGAAGTCCTCGCAGCGTGTTTTCGCCGCCTTTTTATTGAAGTCGTCGTCGTTGTTGGCATTTAAAAATCTATCTTTATAAATTCTGTTAGATTTTCTCCAGAAAGAAAGAAAGGAAGGAAGGAAGGAAGGAAGGAAGGAAAGGAAGGAAGGAAGGAAGGAAGGAAGGAAGGAAGGAAGGAAGGAAGGAAGGAAGGAAGGAAGGAAGGAAGGAAGGAAGGAAAGGAGTAAGGAGAGAGGGAGGGAAGGAAAGAAGGAAGGAAGGAAAGGAGTAAGGAGAGAGGGAGGAAAAGAGGAAGGAAGTAAGGAGAGAACGAAGGAAGGAAGGAAGGAAGGAAAGGAGTAAGGAGAGAGGGAGGAAAAGAGGAAGGAAGTAAGGAGAGAACGAAGGAAGGAAGTGAGGAAAGAAGTGTGGAAGGAGGAGGGAGCAAAGAAAGAGGGGAGATGGGGAAGAACGAAGGAAAATATAAAGAAAGAGGAAGGAAGGAAGGAAGGAAGGAAGGAAGGAAAGGAGTAAAGACGGAGGAGGGAAGGAAGGAAGGAAGGAAGGAAGGAAGGGAGTAAGGAGAGAGGGAGGAAAAGAGGAAGGAAGTAAGGAGAGAACGAAGGAAGGAAGTGAGGAAAGAAGTATGGAAGGAGGAGGGAGCAAAGAAAGAGGGGAGATGGGGAAGAACGAAGAAAAATATAAAGAAAGAGGAAGGAAGGAAGGAAGGAAGGAAGGAAGGAAGGAAGGAAGGAAGGAAGGAAGGAAGGAAGGAAGGAAGGAAGTGCTGCGTTTAATGTTTATTCTATGAAGTCCTCGCAGCGTGTTTTCGCCGCCTTTTTATTGAAGTCGTCGTCGTTGGCATTTAAAAATCTATCTTTATAAATTCTGTTAGATTTTCTCCAGAAAGAAAGAAAGGAAGGAAGGAAGGAAGGAAGGAAGGAAAGGAAGGAAGGAAAGGAGTAAAGACGGAGGAGGGAGGGAAGGAAAGAACCGGGCCGTCGGGGAGTCCAATCCTGTCGTCTCTTCCTCCCTTTCTTCATTCCATCTTTCCTTTCTTTCTGTTTTTATTTCCTGTCTTCTCTTCCTTCCTTCCTTCCTTCCTTCCATCTTTCCGTTCTTTCCGTCTTTCCTCCCTTACGTCTCTTCCTTCCATCTTTCCTTCCTTCCATCTTTCCGTTCTTTCTGTCTTTCCTCCCTTACGTCTCTTCCTTCCATCTGTCTTTCCTCCCTTTCTTCCTTCCTTCTTTCCTTCCATCTTTCCTTTCTTTCTTTCTTTCTTTCCTTCCTTCCTTCCAACTTTCCTTTCTTTCTGTTTTTCTTTCCTGTCTTCTCTTCCTTCCTTCCTTTCTTCCTTCCATCTGTCTTTCCTTCCTCCTTTCTCCCTTCCATTTTTCCTTCCTTCCTTCCATCTGTCTTTCCTTCCTTCCTTTCTTCCTTCCTTCCATCTTTCCTTCCTTTCTTCCTTCCATCTTTCCTTGCGTGTGTCTTTCCTTCCTTCCTTCCTCCCTTCCTTCCATCTTTCCTTCCTTTCTTCTTTCCATCTTTCCTTCCTTCCTTCCTTCCTTCCTTCCTTCCTTCCTTTATTTTAATGATCCGGCCCACATCAGATCAAATTGGGTTGTATGTGGCCCTTGAATGAAGATGAGTTTGACACCCCATCTTTGAACATGTATTGTCTGCATATCTATAGTCATTACATTGGGTGACATGCTCCTTCATCGCTATGGAGACACACACACACACACACACACACACACACACACTGTCCTGCTGCCAGAAATAGGCTGTGTTCAAAACCGCATACTACATACTACATACTTCTATACTACACACTAAAGGACCAGATAGTAAGCAGACCGTTTACACTGTAGTAAACTACACGATTACCCACAATGCATTTGGTTCCTACCCGAGCTGAAATCATCAGGCTGAAGCTGATTTCATTTTAGCTCTAACTCTGTAAATAAACCACTTTATCAACATTTCTAACCTTTTTAGGAAGAAAGTAAAGTAGCCCTTTAGATCCACAATGTGACGCTAATTTGTCACTTCCTGTCATTTTCACAATAAAACACCTGTTTAAAGTTTTGTTCCTGCTAATTCGGAGCTAGCCGTAGCGAGTAACGCACTTCCTGTCATTTTCAGTTACCTTTTATTATTTAAAAAAACCATAACGATAGAATTGGTGCTTTTATTTTGAAAACAGGAAGCGAACATACCCTCGCTGTAGCTAACTTGATCTGTGACGTTTGTATTTTGGGTTTTTTTCAGAAGTTGCGTTGCATCTTGGGTAATGTGAGTGTGAGTAGTAGCGTTGCATCTTGGGTAATGTGAGTGTGAGTAGTAGGGTTGCATCTTGGGTAATGTGAGTTTGAGTAGTAGCGTTGCATCTTGGGTAATGTGAGTGTGAGTAGTAGCGTTGCATCTTGGGTAATGTGAGTGTGAGTAGTAGCGTTGCATCTTGGGTAATGTGAGTGTGAGTAGTAGCGTTGCATCTTGGGTAATGTGAGTGTGAGTAGGAGCGTTGCATCTTGGGTAATGTGAGTGTGAGTAGTAGTGTTGCATCTTGGGTAATGTGAGTGTGAGTAGTAGGGTTGCATCTTGGGTAATGTGAGTTTGAGTAGTAGCGTTGCATCTTGGGTAATGTGAGTGTGAGTAGTAGCGTTGCATGTTGGGTAATGTGAGTGTGAGTAGTAGTGTTGCATCTTGGGTAATGTGAGTGTGAGTAGTCAGCTCTTGATGCATACTCTGCATTTCTGGAGAATCTAGTAAACCATCCAGGAACTTCTCACATACTCTAAATCACTACGCAGTTGAAACACACTACATACTTCAAATATATGACACTAGATTCATTACTCGATTTAATGATTGACAGTTTGGATTTTTGCTCCAATTTTAGGCTCACTTTGGGTAATATTCTCTCCAAATGGTAATTTATTATTAGTAAATTAGACTCTTTTTCTTTCTAAACAACCCTGCTTTCTGTTTATTCACTCACATATTTGATTTACTAGCTGATTTAAATGTAATTAACAAACTCATTTGCCAGCAAAAGCTACTGAAACAGCAACCGGACCAATCATTTGCAAGACTCCAAACCCCACATGGGGTCACTTCCAGTCCCTACAAGGTCAAAAAACAAAATTAAATAGGTTTCTTCAACATATTTATGTCATCATTTCCCTCCAGGCAGCCTTCGTTCTCTAAAGAGAATACTAAATAACTTCCAATCGCAACTCTAATTGCTGGAACCTAGAAAAACAGACTCACAGGCCTGGAAATGTTGGAAATGTTGGATTAAGAGACTAAAACTCTCCATTTAACCCTCCTGTTGTCCTCCAGTCAAGGAAGGAAGGGAGGAAAAAGGAAGGAAAGGAGGGAGGGAAGAAGGGAGGAAAAAGGAAGGAAGGAAGGCAGGAAAGGAGGGAGGAATGAAGGAAAGAAGGGAGGAATGAAGGAAGCGAGGAAAGGAAAGAAGGAAGGGAAAAAGGAAAAGAAGGAAGAAAGAATGGTGGGAGAGAGGGAGGGAGGAAAGAAGGAAGGAAAGGGGGAAGAAGGAAGGAAAGGAGGGAGGAAGGAAGGAAGCGAGGAAAGGAAAGAAGGAAGGGAGTAAGGAAAAGAAGGAAGGATGGTGGGGGAAGAAGGGAGGAAGGAAGCGAGGGAAGGAAAGAAGGAAGGGAGGAAGGAAGGAAAAGAAGGCAGGCAGGATGGTGGGAGGAAGGAAGCGAGGAAAGGAAAGAAGGAAGGTAGGAAGGAAAATAAGGAAGGCAGGATGGTGGGAAGGAAAGAAGGACAGAGGAAAGAAGGAAGGGGTGAAGGTAAGGGGGAGGAAAGAAAGAGAGAAGGGGGGAAGGAAAGAAGGAAAGGAAGGACAGAAGGAAAGAAGAAAGGGGAATGGAGGGAGGAAGAAGGAAGGAAGGAAATAGAGAAGGATGGAGGAAGGAAGGACAGAAGGAAGGAAGGAAGGAAAGGAGGAAAGAAGGAACAGTCAAAACAGACAATCACAGGTCAATCTCATCCTCATTTCTTTTCCTCCATCTTTAAAGTCGTTCTATAAGAAAGACATTTGCCGAGGAAGTATTGTCTTAAAAGCTCCGTCAGCTATTACACCTTCCCTCCATTCACAGCGAGCATCAGCCGCCACAAAGAAATCAAAGCTTGCAGATATTGACCCGGGGGCCTCTCATACGGACACGGAGGAAGAAAGGAAACGCCGGATCAATACTAGTCGTTGCTAATCCTGATACCTACACAAACGGCCGTCATTGTGTTTGGATGGGTGGGCCGAAGCTTCGTTAGAACCCATCACCCAGCACAAAGACTCCTGTCGCCTTTCTTCGCCTCGCCAAAAAAAAAAAAAAGGGTCAAGCGTGTCGTCGGCTTCGATACTCGAGTTACTGACGAGATGAAAAGGCCGTGTTTGGGCTGCAGATGATCCTCCGCTGTAATCAGTCCGATCTGGATCTGCATTCACACAACAGACAAGAGGTCCACAACATCTGAGAGCGGCGGCTATCATCGTCTTATATCTCCAAGTAGAGAATAGGTGAAGTAGTATTCCAGGAGAGAATGAAAAAGAAAAGAAAAGAAGAATATATATATATAAAAAAAAAAAGGGAAGTTAGTCTAACGACTCCCCGAGCCTTTTAATTGCAGAGGCTTGGATATTAGTTCAAAACCGCTCACTTCATGCTTGAGGAAAGGGGGAAGGAACGAAGGAAAGGAAGGATAAAAGGAAGGAAGAAAGGGGGATGGAGGGAGGAAAGAAGGAAGGAAGGAAGGACAGGAAGGAAGGAAGGAAGGAAGGAAGGAAAGGAGGGAGGAAGGAGGGAAGAAAGGAAGGAAAGGAAGGAAGGGAGGAAGGGAGGGAGGGAGGGAGGGAGGAAGGAAGGAAGGAAGGAAGGAAGGAAGGAAGGAAGGACAGAAGGAAGGAAGAAAGGGGGATGGAGGGAAGAAGGAAGGAAGGAAAAGATGGAAGGAAGGATGGTGGAAGGGAGGGAGGGAGGAAGGAAAGAAGGAAGGAGGGATGGAAGGACAGAAGGAAGGAAGAAAGGGGGATGGAGGGAGGGAGGAAGGAAAGGAAGGAAGGGAGGAAGGGAAGAAAGGGGGATGGAGGGAGGAAGGAAAGAAGGACAGAGGAAAGAAGGAAGGGGTGAAGGTAGGGGGGACGAAAGAAAGAGAGAAGGAGGGAAGGAAAGAAAGAAAGGAATGAATGAAGGAAGGAAGGAAGGAAGGAAGGAAAGAGGGAACAGTCAAAACAGACGGGATCAATTTCAACATCTGAGAGCGGCAGCTATCATCGTCTTATATCTCCAAGTAGAGAATAGGTGAAGCAGTATTCCAGGAGAGAATAAAAAAAAGAAAAGAAAAGAAGAATAAAAAAAAAAAGGAAGTGACTCTAACGACTCCCCGAGCCTTTTAATTGCAGAGGCTTGGATATTAGTTCAAAACCGCTCACTTCATGGTTGGGAACACAGTTGCCACGGTGCCTGCGCCCCTCGCCCAACACTTGTTTTATCTGCTTGCAGATTGAACTCACTTCACAGTAAAGAAAGGCCAATTAGGGTGCAAAGGGATTAAAAAACACAGGGAAGGGAAAGAAAAGAAAAGAAGAAGAAGAAGAAGAAAAAAAACAGCCTTTCTATTTCTCTACTTCTGTGGTGGAGGAGAGGCGAGAAGGTGAAAATACAAGAGGGGAAGAAAGCTAAGCACTTTATGATCGAGAAATTAAAGAGAGAGAAACGAAAAGGTGTGAGATTATTTCCTTCCTTCCACACTTGTTTCCTCACTTCCTTCCTTCCTTCCCTCCTTACTTCCTTCCTCTTTTCCTCTCTCTCTCCTTACTCCTTTCCTTCCTTCCTTCCTCCCCCCCCTCCTCTGTCTTTACTCCTTTCCTTCTTTCCTTCCTTCCTCCCTCCTTACTCCTTTTCCTTCATTCCTTCCTTCCTTCCTTCCTTCCTTCCTCCCTCCTTCCTTCCTCCCTCTTTCTTTGCTCCCTCCTCCTTCCACACTTCTTTACTCCTTCCTCTTTTCCTTCCTCTTTTCCTCCCTCTCCGTACTCCTTTCCTTCCTTCCTTCCCCCCCTCCTCCGTCTTTACTCCTTTCTTTCCTTCCTTCCTCTTTACTCCTTTCCTTCCTTCCTTCCTCTTTCTTTATTTTTTGCTTTGTTCTTCCCCTCCTCCCCTCTTTCTTTGCTCCCTCCTCCTTCCACACTTCTTTCTTCACTTCCTTCCTTCCTAACTTACTTTCTTTCTCTTTTCCTCCCTCTCTCCTTACTCCTTTCCTTCCTTCCTTCCTTCCTTCCCTCCCTCCTCCGTCTTTACTCCTTTCCTTTCTTCCTTTCTCCCTCCCTCCTTCCACACTTCTTTCCTTCCTTCCTTCTCTCCTTACTTCCTTCCTCTTTTCATCTCTCCCTCCTTACTCCTTTCCTTCCCTCCTTACTTCCTTCCTCTTTTCCTCTCTCTCTCCTTACTCCTCTCCTTCCTTCTTTCCCTCCCTCCTTACTCCTTTCCTTCCTTCCTTCCTTCTTCCTTTCCTTCCTCCCTTCTTTCCTCCATTCTTTCCTCCCTTCCTCCTGTCGTTCCTTCCTTCCTTCCTTCCTCCCTCCTTACTCCTTTTCCTTCCTTCCTTCCTTCGTTCTTCCTTTCCTTCCTCCCTTCTTTCCTCCCTTCCTCATCCCTTCCCCCTGAAGACAACAGGAGGGTTAAATGTACTGAGCCTGCATGATTATTGATTTCAAACTTCACTTGTTACCATAGATACGAATTCCTGCTAGTACTTGACCATGTAGTCCACCTCAAACTGTAGTTTTGGGATAGTTTTGAACAGTTTTGACAGTTTTTGGAAAGTTATAATAAATGTTATAATTCAGGTAGTATAACAATAGATAGATAATAGTTGAGTTACACTGTAAAACTTTGAGTAAATGAGTATTCATCTATATATATGAAGCTGACAATCCTCCCAATTAGTCATAACCTTTTAACTACAATACCATTTATTTTATCATCTTAATTGTTTTACTGGCTAAATATAAGATTTTACTTTACTTAACTCTAATAGGTTTAGTTGAAGTGTAATATATTCCCAATTAATTGTTCTGTATATACACAGATTGCTCTTCAAACTCATTATAATAAACTCCTGAAGGACACATCTACAGTATTTACCTTTAATTATGATATTATGGTTATTATGGAGCAGTGTTAAGTATTGAACATGCAATACAAACTTATATTCAAATCAAATATAAATAAAACAAAGTCTCATCTAAAAAGGAACAAGAGTAAGTCCTCATCTTTAAGGAAGTGAGAAAGGAAAGAAGGAAGGGAGGAAGGAAAAGAAGGAAGGAAGGATGGTTGGTGGGAGGGAGGGAGGGAGGAAGGAAAGGAAAGGTGGAAGGAAGCGAGGAAAGGAAAGAAGGAAGGGAGGAAGGAAGGAAGGATGGAGGGAGGGAGGGAAAGAAGGAAGGAAAAAGGAAGGAAAGGAGGAAAGGAAAGAAGGAAGGGAGGAAGGAAAAGAAGGAAGGAAGGATGGTGGGAGGGAGGGAGGGAGGGAGGGAGGAAGGAAAAAGGCAGGAAAGGAGGAAGGAAGGAAGGAAAGGAGGGAGGAAGGAAGCGAGGAAAGGAAAGAAGGAAGGGAGGAAGGCATTTTTTGGTCTTTCCTAAATGAAACTGTTGGTGAATGCTCTTTATCCTCCATTCTTCATTCTTTACCTCACTATATCATTAAATATATATAAAGTATTTAATATATACTATATTGGATAACTGGTTTTACAACTTAACATCCATATTCCTATGAGTTAAGGGTCATCTTTCAAACTAAAATGACCTAAAGTAGCTTTAAAGTTCAATTTTCCACTTTGCAAACACGCCTGTAAAGTTTATAAGTCTGCCAGTGCAGTAAAGTGTGGATGTTTGGATTCAGACCTCCTGTCCTGCTGCATATTCTAAGAACAAGACCTATTTATAAAGTTAAACACAGCCACAAGTCACAAGTAGCTGTTTTATAACAAGCTTTTTTTAAGGGGGCCCGAATAATAACTCTGTAGTGCTGTTAGAGGACGCAGGCCACTGTAGAAAGAGAGAAAGAGATCTGTGGTTTCCTTCAATGTTTATTTCCTTCACATAAATACGCTCGGAGCTTCGGGATCCGCAGGCCCGACCATTTATCTGTCTCTCCGAGTGGGAGCCCGGCTCTGACTTCCTCTAATAAAATGATTACCAATCTCTGGTAGTGGTTCACCTCAGATGCACCGTCCCCGGGAGATGTCCAAGGGATGCTATTAAACCAGGGAGGAGGAGGAGGAGGTGGAGGTGGGGGGAGGTGGGGAGGGAGGGGAGGGGCGGGCTTCCCCCAGCAAGGAGCGTCTTTAACATAAGTGGAGATGAGCGTAACCGGATGGTGGAGGCGAAGGGAAGGAGGGGGTGGTGGTGGTGGGGGGGGGGTATCCCCAGGAACGGCGGAGAGCGGCAGGAAATCGATGCGTTGTTTGTTTATTGGTCTGACCTCCGAACCTCTCAAGCTCTACATCTGTCACCCCCACCCCCCCCACCACCCCCCACCCCACCCCACCCTCCATCTACTCTCTCTTTCTTTCCACTTTCTACTTTCTCTCCTCCTTTCGTGTCCCATTTCCTCATCTAAATTCAGTCTCATTCCAACAAACAACTGCATCTCACATTAATATTCAAGGGGGCCCTTTGAAAACACCAAATAAATAAATTCATCACATCTTTTTCGCTCCTGATTTGAACCGACTACCAACTTTCAGGTCATGAAAAGCGTCTTATTTTTGAAGCTTTAAACACTTTTGTTTCTTATTTCATATTAAAACTCTAATTATTTCCAAGCAGATTAAAACTGCACTTCCCATAATGCAATAAACATCACCCCCCTCTCCATGAAAAACTGCATGCCTCCTAAACTCAATGCTTTTTTTTCTCTTCTTCTTCTTCTTCTCTAATCCCTGCCGATTACATCACCATGACATCATCTGAGCCTTTTTTCCCTAAAACTTTATACAACTGTGTTTAACAAGCTGAGAAGAACAAACCAAAAAGACTAGTAAACTGATCTTTATGTGAAAACTGGTGGTGGGAAATTAGAAACAGGAAAAAATACATAATTAGTATAAAAAAAAAGAACACATTTATTTATTTAGTTGCTATTTTCTACACTTTAAATGTTTAATCAACATCCATGTTTTAGATATTTTTTTTTAGGATACTAGCATCTAAATTAATGCATGATGAGGTTTTTTCATGTGGAGTAGATTTAGTATAGGAAGCATTATTAAAAGCAGTGTCTGGTGGATCTTTTTTAGCTGCACTGCTATTGGATATTAGTTATCATGGGAAGTGATAGTCATCTACAAAAAAGCTGCATCTTCAAATAAACCAAAAGGGAAGACCTAAAAGTATCTGATGAAGCAGCTCAGCTCTAAAATATGGCAGAATAGGTGTCACCTTTTTTTAAAAAATCTCAATTTGGAGGGCAAATCTCTTTGTGTAGCTGCCCTGAATGCCCTGAATCCCCCCCCCCTCGCCCAAAAAAAAGAGACATAAAAGAGAGAAGACCTTCCCTTTTTTTCTTCTCCAAACAGAGGAATAAGAACTTCCAAGATTTAGATATCTGGAACGTAAAGGTCACCCGAATCTTAGGACTCTTAGTGATGCTAATGGGGCCTAATTTGAAATGGAATTTTATTCACATCTTGAAATCCAACAATGAGATTTCATTCAGATGTAGCAGTCACTTTTTACTTGCTTTAATGATAAGTAGGTCCAAAAAAAGCAGGGAGAAAGAGAGAGAGAGAGAGGGGGGAGTAAAAAAAAAAAAAAAAAGATCCCCAAGGTGCTTTGACTCTGTTCTTTTATTAATGACTTGAGCCCTTTTGTGACCGCCGCAGAATCGTTTGATGAATCATTATCGTGGAGAAAATCATCACGACTGATCATATTAAGAGGGGAACGCAGTTGTTTTGCAAGGCCTCCTCTCTTGTCCATTGTGAATTATTGTCATTATCATTAGCATGAAATGAATTCTGGCCCTTTCAAAAAAGAGAGAGCGCTGCTACCAGTTAATGTATATTCATCCGTTGTCGGGTCACAGGCTTGTTTTGTCTGTTATTGTAGCCGCCGCTCGGCGCTTTGAACCCGCCTCCGTACGAGGACACTGATAACTGTGCCTCGGCAAACATCAACCTTGTTTACATTAATGTCTGCAGACTGTTGCAGGTCGACTCGCGATCCATATCAATTGTGCTCCGGAGAATAAATTCCCGGCGACGAGACATCAATGAGGGCCCCGGTCTGTATTATAGCAACATAAACAATACATTTCTGTGTGTGTGCTGCCACTGAGGGCATAATAGAGCTATATTTACTCATAATTCTAACATGGAGAGTCATGTGACTGGCTGCATGAGTTCAGGGGTTTACATTCCTCTCGGTTGGTTTTAATGTCACTCCAAAAGTAATGTGTCTGGTCTCCTCGCATCGGGGACGTTTGGGGGACACAGAGCCCGATTGAGAGCAGCATCTGCAGCCTGCTGACTGAACAGGGGGGCCCCTCCAGCGCTACCTGGGCCCTAGCTGGGGTAGTAGCCATGAGCTGCTGGGGGAGGCAGGGGGGGTTGTTAGAGAAGCAGAAGGAAGGGGGGGCAGCCGCCATCACCGTGATCTGATTTATCCCCGGGCCGGAGACTACAAATGAGTACAGACAGCTTTTTCATAGCCAAAAGACACATTTGCATCCATGTGTGTGTTTGCGGGTATATATATATATGTGTGTGTGTGTGTGTGTGTGTGTGTGTGTGTGTGTGGATCACATGAGAGAGCGTGTAGTTTCATAAACAGCTCGCTCTCAGCAATGAAAGCCCGACACACAAAAAAAAAAAAAAAAGTAGAGGAGCATAAATTGTTGCATGTGTGAGTATACGGTGAATACATATACGGTGATATGTGCAGCTTAGTCTTTCCTCTTTAAGTTATTTATGTTCCTGCTGCAGAGAGAGTCAAATAATTCGGATATCTATAAAAGAAAGTTGGCATATTTCCCCCCGCAGCACATAATGGGGAAGCCACCGAGTGCTTTAAAGTTGCTGTTTTATGATCATTTAGTGAAGATTTAATGTTATACGTACCTCCAAAAGTGAGAAGCACAAACACTTGCTCTTATAAAAAACCTCAATAATAGCAAATCTGCTGTTTATCACTGCTAAGAAACTGCAGCTTTATGAACTCATTTTTGTCTATATAACTTCAATTGACTTGTTTCGACAATATTTTTTAGGAAATGTGGAGAAGCAACAAATTACAACTTCCTGCACTGGCAGAGTTTCAGTAGCAATAAGCTGACATTCTTCCACATGTAGTTTTTATTGCTTGTATTTATATTTCAAAATGCAATATACGCAGTTGCTATAGTGTTTTGATATTACTATGTAGGCATTTATATAAGCATTTCCTCTTTCTTGTTCAATTTGATAGTGTGTGGTGATGATTCAGTGCTTTATCAGAGTTGCACCTGCTATTTTATGGTGGATATGAATTCCGAATCCTGCAAAAATGAACTGATAGAAGGAGTGATTGTGCTGTTTTTCACTTAAAATGGCCCAAAATTGATCAATACTAAGTCATATGTCCATCACAGGATTAAAAAGCCTGTTTTGTATGTGTATGTGAACATGAGATATAATGAATGAAGTACAATGTAAGGTATATTTTCACATAATTATTCTTAAATGGGGGCAAAAACTTGATTTCAGAAGCAACTTAAGTATGTTACATGAGTTTTGCCATCAAACATTCAATATAAATCTGGAATAAACCTCCTTAAATCACAGTTTATAGGGACAATTAGGTTTTAAGTGACTTATATGAAGCTTGATTCCTTAAAAAAAAGACAATAGAGCAAATTCCAATACCTCACAATTACCCTTAAAAGAGAAAATATGCTTTTTTTTTTCTCTAACGTGCACCATCAAGTTTCTTTCTTTTCTGGAGCATTGCATTAAAACTGGTAAACAGAGGAGTTTGATACTAGTTCTGGTCAATACTGTTAATCTGTGGACTCTGAAGCTCCTCAGTGACAGGAGGTGAAGTCATGCTGCAGACCTGAGAGCGCTGAACTTTCCAGTAATTATTCTACGCTCGGGTCAGCTCTGGACAATATGTTTGCCATCTGCCGGCATCTGTGCTTTCTCCCACTAATAGACTGAAGCCCTCTACTTCTCTCTCCTACCCCCCGCCCCTCTCCACCTTGCTTGCTTGCTTGCACCCCCCCCCCCCCCCCTCCTCCCTCCTCCCTCCCTTCACCGGACCACCACCACCACCACACCGCCACCGCAGCCTGGAGCAAGTGGAGCCGGGGGTGAAACGCTAAGCAGGTCACATGTTGTCTTTCAGCCATATTTGGGTCAGGCCTTTGGCACTGGATGAGGGGAAGCTTAATGCACGGAGGCAATGGGTAATAATCCTGCCTCCAACACACACACACACACACACACACACACACACACACACACACAAATACACACACACATACACAGACATGTAGATGAATAAACAGACATACACATATTGTACTCATATGACTTTCCTGGATGCTATTTTGCCTTACAGGGCGTGAAATTCCTAATTTCCCTCAGATATGATCCTAATTCAAGGCTCATTTAAATTCCCAGAAAGGTGCTGAGTACTTGAAATTCAAATTTTCAAACATCCAGGATCGTATACTGGCACGAAACAGAAGCTAACGGCAGCTTTAGCGTGGCATATGTTGCATGGAGCATATGTTTGGAGCATATGTTTAATGCCAGAAGAAAGAGGGCTCACACATGTCGAGGGATCACAGGTAGATGAGATCTTAAATATGGAGCAAAGAGACAGTTTGGAGTGAAATCAGAGCGTGAAGAAACGGTCTGTGTTCGTCTAGTTTCTCGTGTTAGAAAGTCTGAACTTTCCTGAGCTGTGAGGCCAAACAGTCACATCTAATATTTTTTTTTTAGGGAGGGGGGAAGAGGAGGGGGTTACAATATATGCAAAACCGGACTGCACAAATTTGCTCCTTCCATTAAGATTAGGACACAGCGCATCTATCTATTGGACGACTAGAAATGTGTAAATGTAATACAAAAAGTAAAAAAAATAAATAAATAAATAAATAAACTTTCTTTTATCAGGAATTCATTAGAGGAGAAAACTCGGGGCGTTGTGAGGGGTTTTTTCTTTTTTTTTTTTTTTTTTTTGATGGTGTGTGAAGTTCTGGGGGGCAGAGGCTGAGTGCGCAGGGTCTGAAATGTGATCAAATTTCAAATACATTCACAGTCATGGCAATTTGTACATTTGCATCAAACTTCTGGCGGACTTTTGACGGTAAATGGGATGAGTTTCGACACATCAACCCCCCCTCCCCTCCGTCTCCTCATCAGCGAACCCCGGGCTCGGGCTCCTGCGGCTCACAGAAACGGCGACTAATAAGGAAAACAGTTAAATTCTGATTCGGGAAAAGCAAATTAAGATGATGTGATGGGAGCGATGGATGGTACACATGGTGGCTCGTTTAACAAAAACTTTCAAAATAAAAGGCAACGTGAGCCCCCCCCCCCCCCCCCCCGAGAGGTCACGAGAGGTCGACCGCACTTGCTGTCACTTTTTAATCTCAGTCTGCAACACTCATCACCAGATTTAGAGACATTCATACCTCAGTGTGCCGCGGCCAAGTCCCCTTTAAAGACTTTCCAAGACTGAAAAGCGAGACACTTATGATGTCTTGAGCGGTGACACGTTTGCACTTTTCTCCTTCCTCTTTGCAATCACACTAATTACTTGCACATACGTTTTTTGGACTCCTGGCCTCCCCCCCCCCTCCTCCCCCCTTTTACGGGCGCAAGAAAACCTTTAGTGCGATTCTTATCTCAAAGTGCAGTCAGACAGGCGTCACAGCTCCGGTTGTAATTACTTCATTGCGGTTTAGACCTGATATAGGGTCTCAAAAAAACAGGATTAGGGAAAGACTTGATTGAAATTTAAAGACAAATGAAAGTTGTGAGGATGTAAAGACAGGTGAGAAAACATGAATGAACCTATAGAGGATGTCTTATCATAAAAACTGCCAATAAAAGCATATTTTTAAAAGGTATAGTGGATGAAAAGAAGCATTGAAGCTGATATCTGACTGGCTAAACTGTAAAAAAAAAGTTTCATTTATTCTCTTTCCAATACTAGTAAATTATTCATATTTCATCGCTGCTAACCCGTTTACGATCAACAAATAGATGGAATAAAATTTAACAAAAACCTGATGAAAAATGGTCATTAAAGCAACTTTTATGGCCTCTAAAAATATCTGCATGTGTCACAATTCATGAACCGCGAGCTTTTCTGAAAATGTCCACTCACAAAAGCGATGAACGCGACATCTGTGGGTGGTTAAGACGGGTTATTTTCTCTATCTGTTACTTCCTGTATAAGAGGATATATCACCGCGGTGACAACACGTATCTGATAAAGAAGGAAGAAGAAGTCAAGGTGCAGCAGTAGCAGCAGAAAGATGCTGATTTGAGAAGTGAATGTGATAATTATTCCTCTTTTTTCCTGAAGTGTTTATGCTTTTTTGGATGCTTGGAAAAAGGACAGAGGAGTTTTCTGAGGAGCTGACAAGACGCTGCTGGTGTGAACAAGAACAAACTGAAGAGACTCACTTTGTATCCGCAGTTGTTGACAGTTAGGAGTCCAGTTACTTTGACTGTCTCGAAGGCTTGAATATCTTTTTTTTTTATAGCTTATAACTGATAAAAAAGTGCAGAAGAAGTCAAACTGAGTGCAAAAAAAGTTACAAGTTCAAAAGGTCAGGATTGAATGTACAAATGAAATCCAACTGGAGGTTATCCAAAGTGTGTGCAGGTGTTGAGGAAATTCAGGAGAAAACTCAGTAGTAGTTATTTATAACCTCTATGTCCTCCACACAGCTCTCTTTCTCTCTCTCTCTCTGTTTCTCTCTCTGTGTGCTTACATATCTGTATGCAGATAAAGTAGAAAAAGAGAAGAAACGGTGAGCGAGCGAACGGGCCATGCTGTGCATTTCATCATCATCATAAAAAAAAAAAAAAATAAGTTCAAAACCTCCAACTTCTCCCCTCCTCCTCCTCCTCCTCCTCCTCCTCCTCACACCTCCTTACCATTCCCCTTTCCTAAGCACATTCAAATGTGCAGGTTTGTTTTGGGGATAAAGTCAGCCGCTTTGATCAGCGCTAATTAGACAGCCTCTGCTTTCGTTCGCTACCTATTAGGGTTGGGTAGGTTATCATCATCCTAATCTCTGGCCGGTAGCCAGGCGAGGGTGCTGCGATCCTGAAGGAGCCCCCTCAAAGCCGTCTAAGGTGAGGAGGAAGCATGATGAAAGGGCCGTCTCCTTTCAGTACAGATCAATACGCTCCTCTCCTTTGCCTATGGGGGATCAAGAGTTTGAAACACAAAAGGGTTTTTTTTGCATAAAGATCCAAACAATGGTTCACAAGACATTTTTTTTCTCTCTCTCACTCTCTTGCTTTATGCTTTATACTTTCACTCTTGCACTTTTTTTTTTTTTTTTACACTGCGTTCCCTTCAACTTTCCTCTCCTGGAAGGAAGGAGGAAGGAGTGAGGCTACTTAATGAAGCTGGAAATTTTGATTTTAGCAGTTCAAAACGCCTGCAGGAGGCAAACAACCAAAGTTAAGGGTGATTTCTCTCTGAGCATGTTTAGACTTTTACTTTCCGGATGGGAGAATATACGACTCATGTGGAAGGATTCACTTACACACTCTCAAATATTGTTTATAGTAAATAAACCTCGCCGCTCTGTATTCTCCGATTTAGCGTAATGCTCCTTTAACACTCCAAATTATAAATCTAATCCTCTGCAATTTTTTTTATACTTCATGCATGCACAGTGGAAGCCTCCTGATTGGTTGCATCCAAGCACTTGTAGTTTGTTTGGTCAGTTTAGCCTAAACAACCAATTATGGATTAAAAGAATCCAGAGTATACAGTTCAAGTGTTGTAGACTATTTATGAGAAAATAAAGCATGCTCTGATACTTTCTGTAAATAAGCTCCACTGGGGCTAAATTTAACTCAAGCGCTTCTTCCTGCTTGTAAGATCGACTGATGTTTCATTAACCCTTCAACACCGGTCCACATAACTTAAAGAAATGTACTTTTTTGTGGATTATTAGATGCTTAAAATGAACATTTATCACATAGGCATTGGTTATAGTGATGAATTAACTCATATAATGATCACGTGACTCTTTCAGCTCGATGTTTGGGTTCATTTCCAGCTGTAGCAGGCCGCTGGTTTCAATGCAAAAGCTCTCAAAAGTTTCTAAATGGCGGCAAAATTATGACATATTCTTCTCAAGAGGAGGTGGAGACCAAAATTGAGCAAAAAGGAGAGTCGATTATTAGATGCTTAAAATGATCATCTGTCACATTGTTGAACTACTAGAGTGCCATAGATGAGAGAGCACATTTTGAAGACTGCACAAATCAATATTTTTACATTATTAGAAAACTTTGACGATATATACTGTTAACAGTGTTGCTTATAGTGATGAATTAACTTATATAATGATCACATGACTCCTTGGAGTGTCTTAGGGTCTTTCAGCTCGATGTTTTTGGTTCGTTTCCAGCTGTAGCAGGCCGCTGGTTTCAGTGCAAACGCTCTAAAAAGTTTCTAAATGGTGGCAAAATTATGACATATTCTTCTCAAGAGGAGGTGGAGACCAAAATTGAGCAAAAAGGAGAGTCGAGATTTGACTTAGATCCATCAGGTGGCTGCTAGATGTGAAATTATGCAGGTTCAAAGGTCAAACCATTGTGAGTGAACTGTATCTGCATTATATATATATATGCACTATTGCGCAATATCAGTATTTCAGGTATACTATTACTTCATTTCAACTGTGCAACACCAATATTACTGTATGTTTTATTATTATGCTTTTTATTGGCCCTCTTTTTCCACTTGCTGCTTCAATACTGTACATTTCCCCACCATGGGACTAATATAGGATTATCTTATATCTTATAACAAAAGAGATCAATACATGTAGTAGTTGCTCATACTTGCAGGTGAAACTGTGAGTGATGGCAGATTAAAGACTGGAGTGGAGATGCTTTTCAGAAGGATTGATTATCTTAAATTGTTACTGATCAGCTGATTGATCCACTTCTGATCCATTTCCAGAAGACAAACTGCAGCAAATTCTCAGATGATGCATTTTAAAGAAGGTCTAACATGAATTATGGCTTCAGAATTTGACACGGTTTCATCTAAAAAGGCGTTTAATTGGAGAAAAAAAGTAGAAACAAGACATACTGTACGCAATATTCATCTATGTGGAAAAAGACTCTACTCACTTCACTATTTTCACCGTGATTATGTGACCCCCTTTTTGCAAGTAATTTCCCCTGGATTAGAAAAACAATCAATCCAATCAAGACTCAGAGAGGAGGGGAGAGAGAGAGAGAGAGAGAGAGAGAGAGAGAGAGAGAGAGAGAGAGAGAGAGAGAGAGAGAGAGAGAGAGAGAGAGAGAGAGAGAGAGAGAGAGAGAGAGAGAGAGAGAGAGAGAGAGGAAGAAGAAGAAAAAAAAAAGATTTGAGAGGAAAATCTCTCCAGAAGTTGTTGGGCGTTGCGGGAGAAGAGAAGAAGGAGCAATCTAGAGGGCCGGCGTATATTTCCCTCTCAAGTAATTCATTTATGTCTTCAAAACTCTTTCAGAGACCAGAGTTACTGTGCCTTTGTTGTGCTTTAAAAAGCTTAGCCGGGTCTCTATGAAGAGAAGCAATGAGAGCACTTTAGAAAAAGCTACAAAGGGAACGGACGGGCGGAGGAAGAAAGAAAAAGTGAATGGCACCACTGATAAAGTTGAGCAAATTAAGTCATTGACCTGCGGTGGAGATTAATAGCAAACAAGGTGCCCCAGCTTCACAAGTAATGAATATTCTTCAAACGGCATGCAGGGTGGGGGGATGGAGGGAGGAGGGAGGGGGAAGGGGGTGGTAGTAGATAGGGGCCGGCTTGATGCGGATGACATTGAAAGTTGTGGAGAACAGAAAAATTCTGTCATTTTTCATTTGTATGCAAATTCGCCTGTTACACAAATTAACCCTTGAACCCCGGTGTCAGTCCTCATCTTGGGTGGAAGCCGGCCCCCCGCCGAGGCCCCGTGGCCGCAAAAAACCCACCCAGCACTTCCATCTCCAGGTCAGCGGCGGCTTTTAAACCCCCGGTTCCACCACAGGGACGGTTCAGACACGCAGCTCCACCCCCCACCCCTCCGTCCCCCCCTCCTTTATGTTTACTGCTCTTATTTTGGCGGGAAAATGACCTCATGGCTCAACAATATGTAACCGCTTATATCCAGCGATGGCTGATACGACCACGAACAGCGGTGATAACTTCAGACAAGTGTTGATTAAAGCAGATACTTGGTGCTTTTTAACCCTTACATGATACTCAGTGTATAATTTGACCCAGTTTTACATTCGAGAGAAGAAAATGCACCTTAGAAACTATTCCTTTAGCCAGAAATTTGATGGTTTTGACCCAGAAAATAGAAAAAAATGGAAATATATCAACATTTTTGTGCAGCTGATACATGCTATTGTTGAGTTTTTGACTCATATTCATTCAAAAATACTGTTTATTCCCATTTAATATAATAAATTGAACTCCTTGGCTTCTCCTATGTTACGTAACTGATATATCATGTGATTATAAATGTTTATTCTCTAACAAAATGTGTACAGACTGAAGAATAAACTATATTTACTATTTATTAATGACTGATGAGGTATCCATGAATGATTTGAGGTGCAGAAATGATGTATAGAGATTCATTATGAGGTGATATTTTGAACAGGATGTAGGCCTGGACTCTTTCTACAGGTGGACGATGCTGACAGTGAATCACGTGTTTCTTTCTAATTTACTCCCGCCGTGATTAAAATGCCGAAACGCCGGCTGTGTAGCACCCACCTTGGCCGGAGCTGCCGCGGCTAATCACTCCCCGCTGTGTTAAGGTTGGACCTCTGGGAGACGGAGAGAGCAAATCCTGCTTCATTCTGCAGCTGTCGGCATTCACAGCATCCTCCCTCCTCCTCCTCCTCCTCCTCCTCCTGCTCCTGCTGCAAATGGAGAGCTCCTCTCAGTAGAAGTCAAGTAGTCGTGTCAGCTTCTTCTTCTCTCTCACCTGAAAGTAGTTCAACAATCCAATAAAAAAAATCAATGTGGATTTTTCCAATGTGGACACTGCAACAAGTACTGAGCTGCTGCAGGTCA
Organism: Scomber japonicus; assembly: GCF_027409825.1. Taxonomy (NCBI): domain Eukaryota; kingdom Metazoa; phylum Chordata; class Actinopteri; order Scombriformes; family Scombridae; genus Scomber; species Scomber japonicus. The sequence continues at coordinate 2,828,690 of NC_070601.1, forward strand.
TTCAAGTCAAGTAATCCTTTTATGATGATACTTAAAAATGGCTGGAAAATTAAAAGGTGATATTTTGGGCACCAGCTTTAGTAGTCACAGGTGCACAATCAGATGAGGTCATCAATATGAACCGATATCATCATTACAACTACCAATAGTGGGAAAAAAAGCTTTATTTTTTTAATATTTCTGCCTATAAAAGTTGGAGCCTTCTTCCCCCTCCAGACAAGCCTACGCTGACTTTGATCTACTAGGTTTATTTAGGCATGTTTACCCCTTTAAACCTTTAAATCCCATGCTATTCTGATAGTGAGTAGTGGCATAACATTTAATTTAAACCTAAAAAATGTACAAAGTAAGTTCTATTAATCATTAATCATCTATAAAAAATGATGATAGATTAAACTAATACTCGATATCTGTCTGTTTAATCTTTGTGTAGCATGTTAGCTGCTAACTGAACCATTGCTTGGGGTAATATATGAAATGTTGGGCTAATATAAACTCCTAAATTCACCCACAATCAGTATCTATGTTCATGTAAGTATGTAAACCTGCTTATTGCATCACTTCCTGTCATTTATAGCCTATATGTGCTGCTGTATGTAGTGTTGAGACTAACATATGATAGTTATGATGAAGCCTACAGAGCAAAATAAGCTTTTTAAATTGATTTTTATAGAGTTTGTTGGTCTCATAGGAACGAATGCTATCCCCAGTTATGTGAATATGATATAAAGTGTTAAAAAATGCCATAAAATGCTTTAAATTCTTTGTTTTTGGGGGTTTTTGTTCTGATTCTGGGCCTGAGTCCTGCTCTTACATCTGTGCATCCATGGTGAAAGTGCAGCTCTGTCTCCGTCCTCCCTCAGAGGTGTCAGGAAGGAGGAGACAGCCCTAAACAAATTTCACCATCTGCGGAGGAAGGTGGCAGCCGTGCAGTGATTGACCCCTTTAATTGATGCGGCTTTAATTATGATAATCGCCTGCCAAAGTTGCTGTTGTTTCGCTTTGCCCCCCCCCCCCTTTACACCCTTCCTCCCCCCTCCTCTCCCTTCCTCTCCCTGTTTATTTCAGCAGTGTTTCATATCCTGGCACCCACAAGTGCAGGTGTCCTACAGATGTTTGGTTGCCTCCCCTTGATGCTGTGCAATTTGTTAGCCTCTAATCAGCAGCCACCTTTGCATCGCTGCAGTGACACGTGCACAAATTCGGAAAGCAGATGAGAGGAGATTGAAACCTGCAAATGAAGGTCTTTCATTGCCAAATCACCAAAAACATCCCAAACAAATCAGATTTTTTAGGTACTGAACACATTTTAAACTTGATTTTTGACATTTTAGAATGACCTTTGACCCCATGGCCTTCTTATTAACCAATTTACACAATCATTTGGATACATGTAATACTTATAATGATTAAAACCTCATTATAGAGCTGCATTTATTTCATGCATATTGGAGATATTCATGTTTTTTGGTGGAAAAACTATGAATGTGTTAAGGCTGATTTATACTTTTGCGTCGGAGCGTCACCGTTGCTACGCCGTTGCTACGCCGTTGCTACGCCGTTGCTACGCCGTTGCTACGCCGTTGCTACGCCGTTGCTACGCCGTTCCTATGCCGTTCCTACGCCGTTGTTGTCCTTTCGAAGTTCTGCGTCGAGGGAACGTGTTGCTAGGGGGTGTGACTGTGTGTGTGTGTGTGACTGTGTGTGTGTGTGTGTGTGTGTGTGTGACTGTGTGGTTTCAGAGGAGTCTCTATCTGTATCCTTGTTTATCTCCCGGTCACAGTAGCATGTAGCATGTAGCATTGCGCTATGTGCTCTAATAACAGAACACACATACCTTTTGTTCATTATTAATAAATAAAGCAACTGCCGGAGGAACTGACGCTTTGACCGGACCAATCACAGCCCTTGCGGTCCGCGTTGCCGTGACGCGTAGTTAGGATTTTTTGGAGGTGCACGTCAGGCTACGGCATAGGGGTCTGCGTCGACGCACAGAGCTCTGTGTAGAAGTATAAATCAGCCTTTACATGCCAGAAGCACCATGTTTGGAGGCTTGAATGCAAAACATGTTTATTTATACACTGTAAAAATAATCTTGCAAAAAATGCAGTAAAATGTGTCTCCAACAGGTTTTAAATGTGACTTAAGGAGCTACTTTACTAGTACTTGACATGACCTGCGATACCGAGGTCTGTGATTAAGAAAATTACACTTTGGCATACTAGAAATCTCTTTATAGATCTTATAAAACTGATTTCTGGTGCAAATAACTAAATCCAGGAAGTCTTGGTGCAGACAAACATGGGAAAATCAGAGCCACTTTGTCTTCAGGTAATATATAGTGAATTTATTCTTCGAGTGTATGAGCATATTCGACTCCATATTGTTTAGATTCAAGTTAAGATTCCTGATAAATGTTTTTTGGGGGAAAAAAAAAGTCATAGTACACAAACATGTAGACTCCTCACCACATCACTGGAGGTAGTTCTGATATAAAAAAATGATGATTTATTTACAAGATCCTCCTTGTTTTAGAAATGTTGGAACTTAATGTTTTGATATTCCCCAAAGTGGATTCTGCACTTCTTGGAATATTTAAAAAAAAAAAAAAAAAAAAACTCTTTAAATTCTGTTTACATAGAAACTTTTTTGCAGGAGGAAACACCCCCACTTCCCTCTCCTCTTCTTCCTCCTCCCCCTCACCCTCCTCCTCCTCCTCACCCTCCTCTTCCTCCTCTCTCCCTCCCGACACCACAACACGGTGGCAAGAGCAGTGAGTAAAATGGGTTTAGACAAACAAACAAACACACACATACACTCCACACAAACACACTGAGCGGCCACCAGTGGCTCTGCAGTAAGTTTCCCTTCAAAGGATCCCCTCAGGATAGACTGTGCGCGAACATAATCCAAGGCCCCTTTGAAGTGCACACTTGAAATGTCTTTTGGCTCGGGCTGCCGCGAGTGGCATCTCAGCCCTTTGGGTTATTGGAGAGGAGAAGCGCTCCTCGGCCGGCTCGAGGTGGAGAGGCAGCACCTGGTGGTCCCTGCTGCCTCTCCTCGCCGCATTTCACACATTTGTTGAAAAGTACACTGGGTGCTCGTCTCCTCGGCCGCCGAAAGCCAAGAGGTATAAAACGGTGGCGCTGGTTTTTCTGCCGGATAAAAGCACGAGTACATTTTGGAGTGGATTTTTAATAAATCCAGTGTGGCTTTGTCGCGAGCGGTGGAGTTTCAACTTGTACCACACAATTTCTTTTCTGTGGGAAGAGCTGCTCCGAGGGGCGAGAGCAGGCCTAATCTCATTGGTAAAAGAGGAGGGGGGAAGTGTGTGTGTGTGTGTGGGGGGGGGGGGGTTAAAGATACACAGTGTTTAATGGATGAGCATTAGATACACCAATGAAAGAGTCAAGAAGTAAAAGTAAAGTAGGAGATAACATGGTGGATTTTAGCAGTTTAACATGGAGAAGTGTGGCGAGGCGGACAGCGAGAGTGTGTGGAGTGTGTCCGACTTTCATGTGGGAAACCAAAGTTTGAGTCCAGCCCAACTCAACTATTCATATTTGCTTGTTTTAAGATCTTTCTTTAACCACAAGCAGCTGTTTTAGCGTCCAAACCTTCACTGTAGTTTATTTACTGTGTTCATGATTACTCCCTAAACATAATTATATCTAAGAAATATAAATGTTGGCATTGGATATAGTCCAAGGTTTTGTTGAATGAGCCAATATCAATATTTTATCTAATGATAGGGTTCGGAATATCTTTTTAACCTGACTTTAGATATCTAGTTGGACTCGATGCCATTTAAACTTCTTTTTGTTTTGTTTTTCGTCACTTTGAGACAAATTTTACATCCAAATTTGGCAGCTGAATTGTAAAACTTGTGTTGTCTTCGCCTCTCAGGGGGTTTCCCTCGACCAATGACATGACGTCTGCCTTCAGGAAACGCTGATAAAACTGTGAAACTTATGAAAGCTGTAAGAAAATGTAAAAAAAAATTAGAAATGGCTCTTCAGTGAAGGTTTGGTATAAAAATACTGAATACAGAATTACAATAAAGTACAGATTTAGCAATTTAGATGCTTTTTTAAACCATATTTGGTATTTTAAACGCTGCTTAATGCTTATTTTTACAGTTTTAAAGGCTTACTAAGCACTAAAAGTACACAAAACATCTTAAAGTACAATACTGAATGGTCCTATTTTGGTAAATTGCATGTAGAAGTACAGATTTAGCAATTAAGATGCTTTTTAAAAACATATTTGGTATTTTAAATGCTGCTTAATGCTTATTTTTGCAGTTTTAGAAGGTGCATTTCTTCATTGTGGGCTGTTTTGTAGTGGAAAATGTAGTGAAATATTGCATGCATTATTTAGAGTTGGATTGATAGTCATATCTTAATTAATGTATAATGATCAGATATTGAATTTTTAGTCACATACACTACAACAGAGCTAAAAAAATATGATCTGAATATGAACTTAAAGAGCTGAGAACCAGTTCGTTGAACCTCATCATGTCTAAGCTTAGATTCAGATGAATGGTAGTGACAGGTGGCGCACACACACACACACACACACACACACACACACACACACACACACACACACACACCTTCAAACCCAGAGAGGCAGTTTTCATCCTCCCTAAGACGAGAGGTCACATTTTAATCATCTGCTCCTCCACCATCAACACATCCGACCGCATCGGCAGCGCTGCCCGTCTCCTCCACAAGAGGCAGATAATCAACCCTGAAGTTGTTCAGGCAATTGAAAATGTGATTAGATGCTGAACACACACACACACACACACACACACACACACACACACACACACACACACACACACACACACACACACACACGTCTGACCGGTCAAGAGCCTCTACTAGATGAACATATGTCGGCGCTGTTTCATTTAGCCTTTTTCTCCTCCTCTGTATCTCATCCTCAGGTACATCTGTGAGACTGATTACTACAAAATAAAAGCTTTTTTTGCTTTAACACAGGAAATGTAATACAGTGCAATGCAGTTTATATAATAATAATGTCTTTTACTGAGAGAAAAATCAAACTAAGTGTAGAGTAGATTCATTTTTCTTCATGCTGGCTGTTTTTTTTTTTGCTTTACAGGTCGCTGACATGAACTGATCTGCATTTAGGAAAAAGAAAAACTCTGTGACCTTTGCTCTTGTTCCTTGTAATTGTGCAGGATTTTTTTTTTTTTGGATTTGAAGCAAGAAGCCGAAAAAAGCCTGAAATGCAAAAAGAATCAAAACAGCACAAATAAAGTGAAAAGTGAGACATGATGAGACTACAAATGTCTGAACTTTGAACTTGAAGAATTCTTAACGCTTTACTTTGAAATTTCAGAAGTGTTAATGGACAGATTTGTAGCTACCATGAAGACTTTGGATCCAACAGAGAATATATCTGATTTGATTTGATGAATTTAAGGTGGAAAAAAGCAGAAAAACTAAACTAAACTAAAAAATAAGGTGAGGATTATAATAAAGCTATGTAATACTTTTATTTTGAAGCTGTATTGTATGAGATCCAATTGTCCTACACGTTTAACCCTCCTGTTGTGCTCCTGGGTCTCTTTTGACTGTTCCTTCCTTCCTTCCTTCCTTCCTTCCTTCCTTCCTTCCTTCCTTCCTCATTCCTTCTTTCCTTACTATCTTCCTTTCATTCCTCATTCCTTCTTTCCTCTCCTTACTTCCTTCCTCTTTTCCTCCTTCCTTCGTTACTTCCTTCCTTCCTCATTTCCATTTTTCCTCACTTCCTCATTCCTTCTTTCCTTCCTATCTTCCTTTCATTCCTCATTCCATCTTTCCTCTCCTTACTCCCTTCCTTCTTTCCTGTCCTTCTTTCCTCCTACCTTCTTTCCTCCCTCCCTCCTACCTTCCTTCCTTACTTACTTACTTCTTTCCTCCGTCCTACCTTCCCTCCTTCCTTCTTTCCTTCCTATCTTCCTTTCATTCCTCATTCCTTCTTTCCTCTCTTTACTCCCTTCCTTCTTTCCTGTCCTTCTTTCCTTCTTTCCTCCCTCCTCCTACCTTCTTTCCTCCCTCCCTCCTACCTTCCTTCCTTACTTACTTCTTTCCTCCGTCCTACCTTCCTCCCTTCCTTCTTTCCTTCCTATCTTCCTTTCATTCCTCATTCCATCTTTCCTCTCCTTACTCCCTTCCTTCTTTCCTGTCCTTCTTTCCTTCTTTCCTCCCTCCTCCTACCTTCTTTCCTCCCTCCCTCCTACCTTCCTTCCTTACTTACTTCTTTCCTCCGTCCTACCTTCCTCCCTTTCTTCCTTCTGTCGTTCCTTCCTCTCTCTCTCTCCTTCCTTCCTTCCTCCCTGACTTCTTTCCTTTACCCCCTTCCTTCCTGCTTTCCTTCCCTCCTTCCTCCTTCCCTCCCTCCCTCCCTCATTTCCTCCTTCCCTCCCTCCCTCCTTTCCTTCCTTCTTCTTCCCTTCCTTCCTCGACTCGAACACAACAGGAGTGTTAATATCATTCCTTTAAATAGATCTAACAAAGTGGCCCTTAAGAAAAAAAAAGGGGTGGGGTGGGGAGGGGGGGGCAAGTATGCTTCTTGTAAACGGTCCAAACGCTCACACAGCATAACTGCGTTTTACTGTGATTCTTATTAAATTTATAAGCGAGAGATGCTGTTTGAGACGGAGAGGGAGGAGAGTGGTGGAGGCGGCGGTGGCGGCGGCGGCAGGGACTTTGCGTCTGACTTTATTGAGCCGTTACTGGTCTGCATCAAGACAGCTGGTTTTTAACCATCCTGTTGGAAGGAAGGAAGGAAGGAAGGAAGGAAGGGGGTGAAGAAGGAAGGAAGCATGAAGGAAGGAAAGGACGGAAGGAAGGGAGGAAAGGAGGGAGGAAGGAAGGAAAGGATGGAAGGAAAAAAAGGGAGGAAGGGAGAGAGGGAAGGGAAGAAGGAAGGAAGGATGAAGAAGGAAGGAAAGGATAGAGAAGGAAGGAAAGGATGGAGGAAGGAAGGAAAGGAAGGAGGAAGGAAGGAAAGGAAGGAGGAAGGAAGGGAGGAAAAAAGGAAGGAAGGAAGGAAGGAAGGAAGGGAGGAAGGAAGGAAGGAAGGGAGGAAAGAAGGAAGGGAGGAAAGGAGGGAGGAAGGAAGGAAAGGATGGAAGGAAAAAAGGGAGGAAGGGAGAGAGGGAAGGGAGGAAGGAAGGAAGGAAGGAAGGAAGGAAGGAAGGAAGGAAGGAAGGATGAAGAAGGAAGGAAAGGATAGAGAAGGAAGGAAAGGATGGAGGAAGGAAGGAAAGGAAGGAGGAAGGAAGGGAGGAAAGGAAGGAAAGGATAGAGGAAGGAAAGATGGAAGGGAGGAAGGAAGGGAGGAAAGGAGGGAGGAAGGAAGGGGGGGGAAGAAAGAGATAAGGAGATAAAGGAAGGAAGAAAGGGGGATGGAGAACAGAAAGAAAGAGAGAAGGAAGGAAGGAAGGAAGGAAAGAAGGAAGGAAGGAAGGAAGGAATGAAGGAAGGGAGGAAGGGAGGAAAGAAGGAAGGAAGGAAGGAAGGAAGGAAGGAAGGAAGGAAGGAAGGAAGGAAGGAAGGAAGGAAAGGAGGGAGGAAGGAAGGAAAGGAGGGAGGAAGGAAGGAAGGAGGGAGGAAGGAAGGAAGGAAGGAGGAAGGAAGAAAGGAGGGAGGAAGGAAGGAAGGAAGAGAGGAAAGGAAGAGATAAGAGTGGCGGTGGTGGCGGTGGTGGCGGTGGCGGCGGCGGGGACTTTGCGTCTGACTTTATTGAGCCGTTACTGGTCTGCATCAAGACAGCTGGAGCGCTCGAGCCTAAAACCTCCACCGTGAGAAATGAGAAATGCTTTTGGGTTTTATTTTACTTCATTAGTTTTTTTTTTAATATATACAGTAGTAATATGCAGCACTTTTTTTATTTTATATTTCTGATTGTAATGCATTGCAATGTTGTCAGTCAGGTGTTTTACTCCATTTACTGTATAATAAAAACTATGTTCTGTATTACTTAATTAACTTTAGCGACTAGTTTTTAATTGTTCTGTTTTTGTCACTATTACTTGCTACCTTATTAAATAAAAGTCTGAATGTCAATTATCTGCATTAAAAGTGTTGGATTGGTGGAGCTAGTGGTTAGTTATAGTCTAAAGTTTAATATGCGTATCGTGGAGTTGCAAGAATATTACAATCTGCATGTGGAAAAAGTAACTTCTACTCCTGTTGGAAGGAAGGGAGGAAAGGAAGGAAGGAAGGAAGGAAGGGGGAGGAAAGACAGAGATAAGGAGGGAGGGAGTTATTAAATAACAGTCTGAATGTCAATTATCTGCATTAAAAGTGTTGGATTGGTGGAGCTAGTGGTTAGTTATAGTCTAAATTTTAACATGCTTATAATGGAGTAGCAAGAATATTACAATCTGCATGTGGAAAAAGTAACTTCTACTCCTGTTGGAAGGAAGGAAGGAAGGGGTGAAGAAGGAAGGAAGGATGAAGGAAGAAGGAAGGAAAGGATGGAGGAAGGACGGGAGGGAGGAAGGAAGGATGAAGAAGGAAGGAAAGGATAGAGGAAGGAAGGAAGGAAGGAAGGGAGGAAGGAAGGGAGGAAAGGAGGGAGGAAGGAAGGAAGGGAGGAAAGAAGGAAGGAAGGATGGGAGGGAAGGAAGGAAGGAAGGGGGGAGGAAAGAAAGAGATATGGAGGGAGGGAGGACAGAAGGAAGGAAGAAAAGGGGGATGGAGGAAGGAAAAAAGAGAGAAGGATGGAAGGAAGGAAGGAAGGAATGGAGGAAAGAAGGAAGGAAGGAAGGAAGGAGGAAGGGAGGGAGGGAAGAAAGGAGGGAGGAAAGGAAGGAAGGAAGGAAGGGGGGAGGAAAGAAAGAGATAAGGAGGGAGGACAGAAGGAAGGAAGAAAAGGGGGATGGAGGAAGGAAAAAAGGCAGCGAGGAAGGAAAGAAAGAGAGAAGGAGGGAGGAAGGAAGGAAGGAAGGAAGGAAGGAATGGAGGAAAGAAGGAACAGTCAAAACAGACGGGGTCAATTTGACCCGGGAGGACGACACAAAGGTAGTATAAAGTAGTATAAAGCTGAAATGCTCATTTAAAGTATACAGATGTCTTATTTTCTTATACTTAAGGACAATACTGGATAGTTTAAAATGCACAAATGCCTTAAAAACTAAGCAAATATCACCCCCCCCCCCACACCCACCCCCCGCCCCCCCATTTAATATTAAAGATTGAATTTGACACGCTTTAGTAAACTATAAAAGTTACTCATTTATTATAAAGTAGGTGATTTGTGCTGATGAGTGTAGATGTGATTTGTAGGTGAGAGCTTGTGTCTGGTTTGATGGGCTATGTATATGATGCATGTGTGTGTGTGTGTGTGTGTGTGTGCCTGCCTCTGTGTGTGTGTGTGTGTGTGTGCCTGCCTCTGTGTGTGTGTTAGTGTGTTTGTGTGTGTGTGTGTGTTCTCACCATCATAGGCCTCCTCTCTCTCTCTCCTCCTCCTCCTCCTCCTCTTGGCGAGAAGAAGGCGAGTTTCCAGGAGGAAGCGAGTCGTGACGCCCGAGTCCATCATTGCGATGGAGGGATTGAAGGGGAAACGCCGCGGGCTGCAGAGATGATCGAGGAAGTCACTTTCATGCTCGGCTCCGCTCGGCTCTCAGAAGAAGAAGAAGAAAAAAAAAAAAGAGAAAACACACCACCAGACTGGACGCTGGAAGAATGCTGTAGGAAAACCAAGAGAGAGAGATAAACAGAAATCATTTAGTGGAGAGAAGAAGAAGAAGAATCTGAATTTTTTAATATATTGGAATTTTACTACTTAACTTACTCATAAAGTAAAGACAAATAAATATATTATAAGCAGATATATGCAAAAAAAAATAGGATGAAATCATGAATGTACTATAGAGGAAGGGCCCCAACATGAATGGGCCTACTTGGTATCTCTCTAAGGTGGAAGTTTGCATAATAAAAGTATAAAAGTAGTTAAATCATTGAATAATAATACTTTATTAAAGAGTTAAAATCCTGCTTTTAAAACATGTTTCACTAAAAGAATGGCCTTTTTATAAGTTATATTATTATATATAATTTAATTGGCTTAATTGATGCATGCATATTAATTATCACATTATATTTAGCACTCTGCATTGTGATTTTTATTTCATTTATTTCATTGCTTGTGTATTTAATTGTGTCTCTTTGCTGTTTTTAGTGCTTATTTGTCTCTATCACACCCTTTTTTTTCCTTTGCTTCTGTTCTTTTTAAAGCCAAATGTTATAACGTTTTACATAATCTGTCAAAAAGAAGCTATATATGCATTTTATTAGCTGGATAATACACAAACACATGCACAGAATTTTGCAGAAACCTCCAAATCTTTCCATTATCTCACTAGATAATGTAATGAGTGAATTTTAGGGTGTAATGCTCCTTTTTATAGGATGCTCAGATATTCCATAGTATTATTTGGTAAGAGTAGGTGTATATGGATATGACGGTTTGGAACAAAAGCGCATAATGACATGTTTTCTAAATCCGCCGCCCTCCCTCGACACAGTTTGTGAAGAGAAGTCTGCGAGCAGGAAGAGAAAGAAAGACAGAAAAGCAAGAAAAGAAAAGAAAAGAAAAGAAAGAGAGACAGTGTATGTGAGTGTGGTCGAGGCAGCCGGTGGGAGATTAGCGAGAGTTTTCTGCGAATGATCCTCGCCGACTGGCCAATCTGTTCAAGCCGGGGCCTCGAATTCACGCAGACGGCGCCGAGTAGTGACACCAACTGCTGCGACAGAGAGGGAGAGCGAGCAGGAAGTTCCATGGCACGCCGCCCGTCATGTGACCGGTCCGCGTTTGGGCTCCTTCCAGCCATCTGCTTTTTTTTGTTATCGTCGTCGTTGTTGTTGGTTTTTTTTCTCCTTTTCTTTCCTCCTCTGTAGATTTGCTGAGTGCCAAACAGGTCAGAATATCTGGAGGATTGTGAGGATGACGCTTTTCTGTCTGAGTTAAAGGTTCAATTCTCAATTTAATGAGAAAAAAGAGCCTCATATTCAAGTAGGAGTAGTCATACTCAAGACTACCGGTTTGGAGAATGGCCTCATGTCTGAAAAAACCTCAACAATCAGCCCCTATAAGGTCAAATAAAGAACATTAAACCTAATTTGGGAGTATATAACACTACAAGCTCTGCTCATATATTACTTCAACTGGTGGTAATTAATGAATTGATCAATCTCTCCATAAGGTTTTGTCTATAAAGGTTTGAATGACAGTCTTATGTCCAAAAAAAGCCTCAACTAGCCCCTCAAAAGGGTAAAAGTGGGAAAAACAGAGCAAATAAATAATATTAAACCTGATTATTATTTCTTATTAAAGCTGTCAATGTCCCATTTTGTCCACTCAAAAGTCCAAAATCCAGAGATCCAGAGCACTATCATGCAAAAGTATAAAAAAGGGACAGCTCCAAAACTTACTGCAGGTTTGAATGACAGCCTTATGTCCAAAAAAAAGCCTCAACTAGCCCCTCAAAAGGATAAAAGTGGGGTATATAACACCAAATAAATAACATTAAACCTGATTATTATTTCTTATTAAAGCTGTCAATGTCCTGTTTTGTCCACTCAAAAGTCCAAAATCCAGAGATAGTCAGTTTACTATCATGTACAAGTAATAAAAGGAACCTGAAAGTCTGAAGTTAGAGATTCAATTCCCAACTATATCTGAAAAAAACCCTCAACAATCAGCCCTTCAAAGAATAAAACTGCAACTAAGATAGATATTTAGTGCACTAGCATGTACAAGTAAGCTCCAAAACTTACTTTAACATTTCCTCATCATGTCATGTCTGAAGAATACCCCCCATTTAAAGTCTATCGAGGGCCTGAAACGTCTGTCACATGACCTGCAGTATCTGAAAATCAATGCTCATTCTTGGTGGTGTTTGATCAGCTCCATCCAAAGTCCATTGACAAAGACGAGAGAGGAGTAAATCCTAAATATATTGTCTTCAAACATCTCCCTAGACACAGTTCAGGAGTCAAGTTATAAGCTTTTATTTTGAAATCTACTGCAGGGAAAACTAAAATAACTATATAAGTACACTCAGACTAACACTGAAGCAGAGAAACAGGACTAAAAAGTTGTGTCGGAGGTTTAAACGTTCACCTCGGCTCCCGCGTTCGTTCATTCATTTAGTAATTTGTACCATGTTAAATGAAGACAGTGTCGGCTCCACAGCCTCCATATGGATTATTAAAAAAAAAAAAAAAAAAAAAAGTAAATGATTCAGCACAGATAAAAAAACTGTAAGACAACAAAAAACATAATTGCGTTTGGATGTCGAGCCTCTTTGCTCCGGCTCTCATATCCCGGATCATTTGCCTGCATCGCTTTGGAACAGAACTTGTCTCGAACGGCTGCCTTTCTCTCCAATATTGTGCTAATGCATTTAATTTAATGTTCGCAGACGCCGTAATTGGTATAATATTGCTCTATAATACATTGAAGGAAACCTTAGCATTAAGCACTAAATTGAAATTTTGAAGCGAACGGTGAAAACGACTGTGGGGGCAAAGAAACCCCATTAAATGTAATTTGTTCTGCATGGCTGTGGGGGTAATGGTTACCGAGACACTCCTTTATTAAGTCGAATAGGTAGCGAGGTAGCTTCAGATTTACTCTCTCACTCTGTCTCACGCACACACGCACACACACACACACACACACACACACGCGCAAACTTGAACACACAGGCATTATGCTGTTGACACACTGTTAGTGGAGGTATTCAGCAAAGGTGTAAGCTGCCGTCTGCTGTTATTCCAGCCACAAAGGGAACGTTAAGCAGCCACTGGAGGACTGCTGAACACACACACACACACACACACACACACACACACACACACACACACACACACACTCACTTACTCTTTTATATCCAAGGTGAAGCTAAAACTGGAGGCAGACTGCAGTAAGAAGAAGAAAAAAAACTGAAAAAGGGATGAGAAAGAGGCAAAAAAAAAGAGAACCCCAGGGAGAAAAATAGACACAGAAGGAGAAAAAAAAAGAGGAAAGAGTTTGGATGAAAAAGGAGGGGGGGGGGGTGGAAGGAGAGGAAGATGAAGAGGAGGAGGAGAGTGAGGTGAGGAGGAAGGAAAAAGGAGGAGGAAAGGAGGAGGAAAGGGGAAAGAAGGAAAAGAAGACACAAGAGGAGGGAGGTTTAGAGGTTTGGATGAAAAAGGAGGGGGGAAGAGAAGGTGAAGAGGAGGGTTGGAAGAAGGAGAGAGGAGAGTGAAGTGAGGAGGAAAGGAGGAGGAAAAGGAAAAGAAGACACAAGAGGAGGGAGGTTTAGAGGTTTGGATGAAAAAGGAGGGGGGGAAGATGGAAGGAGATGAAGGTGAAGAGGAGGGTTGGAAGAAGAGGAGAGGAGAGTGAAGTGAGGAGGAAGGAAAAAGGAAGAGGAAAGGAGGAGGAGAAAAAGGGAAAGAAGGAAAAGAAGACACAAGAGGAGGGAGGTTTAGAGGTTTGGATGAAAAAGGAGGGGGGAAAGATGGAAGGTGAAGAAGATGAAGAGGAGGAGGAGAGTGAGGTGAGGAGGAAGGAAAAAGGATGAAGAAAGGAGGAGGAAAAGGAAAAGAAGACACAAGAGGAGGGAGGTTTAGAGGTTTGGATGAAAAAGGAGGGGGGAAAGATGGAAGGTGAAGAAGATGAAGAGGAGGGTTGGAAGAAGAAGAGAGGAGAGTGAAGTGAGGAGGAAGGAAAAAGGATGAGGAAAGGAGGAGGAAAAGGAAAAGAAGGAAAAGAAGACACAAGAGGAGGGAGGTTTAGAGGTTTGGATGAAAAAGGAGGGGGGGATGGAAGGAGACGAAGGTGAAGAGGAGGGTTGATGTGCATGGGGAAAAGGAAAAAAGAGAGTGAAGTGAGGAAGAAGGAAAAGGAGGAGGAGGACGTGGGAGGAAAAGGGAAAGAAGGAAGACATGCTTAGAGGTGGATGAGGAGAGCGATAAAAGGGAAGGAGAAGAAGTGAAAAGGGAGAGGAGGGGGAAAGGAGGAAGACGTGGGAGGAAAAAGAGAAAAGAAGGAAAAGAAGATGCAAAGGGGAGGGCTAAGAGGTGGAGGAGGAAGGTGGAGGAGCGAAGGGGAAGAAAGGGGAGGAGGAAAAGGAGGAAGAAGAAGATATAAGAATCGCTTGAGGGGAAGAAAATGGAAGAGGGATCACAGTGGAGAGAAAAGGAAGAAAAGAAGGAGAGAGCAGGAGGAGAGAGGAAGAGGGAGAAAATGATAAAGGAGGAGGATGAAAGGCAAAAAGATAAAAGAGAAGAAGGAAGGAAGAGGAGAAGAGACGAGAGCAAAAGGGAGAAAAGGAGGAGATGTGGATGCAGAATAAGGGAGGAAAAGGGGGGGGAGGAGAAAAAGAGGAGAGGAGAATAAGGACAGAAAGGGTAGACAGAGGAAGAGATGAAGAGGGGGAAAAAGGAGGACAAAGAGAGGGGAGAAAAAAAGAGCTAAAGGGAGGGAAAGAAGAAAGAGATGAAGACAAAAGAATAAGGAAAGAAGAAGGAAGGAGACAGGGGAAGGTGAAAGAGAGAAAGGGGGGAAGACTAAGATAGAGACAGAGAGGGGAGAAAAGAGGAGGCAGGAGGGGAGAAGAAGAAGGAGAAGAAGAAGACGAGGAGGTCCCAGCGGAGGACGAGGAGATCAAACACAGACTCTAAGTCAAACTCCACTGAGAGATCTTAAAGCTCCTTTGTAATTGGAATTTTAAAAGTTAATACAAAGACGCTCCTTCAGTAAGATGTCTTTAGCAGATAGAAAGAAAGAAAAAAAAAACACAAGGATGACTCTTTTTTTTTCTCTCTCTCTCTCTCTCTTTTACTCTCTCTCTCTCTCTCTCTAGTGATGTTTAAAGCAATCATTTCCCTTCAAACAGGAAAATTAAAGCAGATTTTTCCCTTTTCTCTCCTTTTTGGTGTGAGGATTGTTCAAGAAAACAAAAAAAAAAAAAAAGCTGATGTTGGATGAGACGTGACGCTCTGATTCAGTCAAATCGAAGTAAATAGAAAAAAACTACAATAAAAGAATAATAAAATAGAATAAATGCAGTATAGTATAAAGTCATTATATACATTTACTGACTTCCAGTGACTAGATTTACTAGACTAGACATTTAATTTAAGAGAAAATCTGCTTTATCTTCTTCTATTCTGTGAAATCTGATGAATTACCTTAAGTGATGTCACTGATGATGTCACCGATGATGTCACCGATGATGTCACTTGAGTCAGCGTGTCGAGGGTCGGGGGCGGGAAGTTGAAAAGTAAGAAGGAAAAAAATCTAGAGAAAAAGGAAGAAGGACCGATAGAAAGACGTGAGGTTACCAGGCCGGTGCAAGCCAAGTGAACCAAATCAAGTTGCATTATGGGAAATGTAGGCCCCTCGGTTTATGACAGGAAATTCATGGGATTTAAAAAAAAAAGACTGCTGCATTGATTTTGAAACTTTAAAACTGTCCATCATGAGCCAGACAGTGTTATATTCATGTAAAGCTTAATCTTAATGAATACCATGCATTTCTACTACTACAGTTGCTACGACAACCACTGCTTCAGTTTACTATAACATAATTTCTGAGACCTTTTAACTGTCAAAACTAACAATAATGCTAACAGTTATTTGTATGAATGGCTGGATTGGAGCACACTTGTTTTACCTACATACCTTATAAGCATGCAGATGAAAGGAAACATGCACTTCCATCCTAATGATCAAACTGAACCCTGACTTAGAAGTTACAGGTTCAAGTTGGAAAAGTATTTTAGTAGGAATCCAATGTGGTAATTTAATTGTTTTTCATTGGAGAAATTAAATACCTGAAGTTGTCCAGGAGGTTGTGTAGCAGCAGAGCACAAGCAGTCCCATCTTCATCTTAAGTCTTCCTCAAAGCTAAAAGGAGAATATCAGATAAACAGGTGACATTAGCATTAGCATTAGCATTAGCAACTCATAGCCCATCTGAGCCCTTTTAAGCTCATTAACAAACAAACTATAGCTCACTGTAGCTTGTATTAAATGTAAAACACACACATTATTCCTTTAGCATTTAGCTTAAATGAAACATTAATTTGATTGTTAAATCTTTAGCATAAGGAAGGCAACACATTACTGTATAATAGACTATGTCACACATCTTGAATATGAATGCTCACCACTGACAGCTGTGCAAAAGTGAAGCCAAAATGTCTCATTTCTAGGACGGCTGCCATCTTGTTTGTGTGACGTCATTTGAAGCCGGCGTCTGCGCAGTAGAGAGACAAAGATATACAAGCTTATTAACAGGTTTTATAGTTGTTTTGATCTCTCTCTCTGATTCATTATTCTCTAATTTGTTGTCACAGTGAATGAAGGACTGGTTAAATGGCTGCTCATTCAATACCAACAGGAAAGAAATACACCTGTTTCCTGTTTATCTTATTAAAACCCATTATGTGGAAAGGTATTAAAGAGGTTAACACAATACATAAATCACCATTAAGCATTGTTATCACACTAAATATAGACATATATCATGCTTTTAAATGTTATATGGACTGTGCCTGAAATAACACATATTAGTTTAGTTTGCAGTAAAGTCACTCACAGATTAATGTTCTCATGTTTGGGGTCAATGAGAGCGTCGGGGGAGAAAGCCAATAAAATAATAAAGTATCAAACAGACTTTTTAAGTATGTTTTTCTTTCCGGTTAAAGTTTCTAGGGATCTGAATACTATGCCTCGAAATTATGCATATGCTGTTTGGCAAGGGCTTCATTTCTTGATCTACATGTGTCCATATCATAGACTGTATAAAATAAATGGACGTAACATCCGTGACGTCACCCATTGGTTTGTGGACTGCTGCTCGGAAGCCAATAGTTTCGAATCTAGGCAGCGCCATCTTGAAAATTTCAGGTGCATGCTGGGAAAAATAAAAAAAACACGGATTCTACTTATATGGGCATGAGGTGGAGCTATGGGCGGAGCGGGGAGGTTGCTATGGTTGCGAGGGCTGGATCTGGAGGACATTGGTCAATCAACCTGTCAATCAGGACGTAGCCACGCCCTAATGCATACCCTGCTTTATCGTCACATATAAAATCAGGGAGGCCAAAATGTCCCAAATGAACATCATACTGCATTGAAGAAGGCTTTAAACTAGCGATTGAGACCATAAACACATTTTGAAAACGTTTACTGAGGTTAGAAATCAAGTGAGAAGTTGGTGAATTCTCCATTGACTTGTATAGAGACGGTCGCCCCCTGGTGGCCTTTTGATAGAATGCAGCTCTAAGTTACTTCCTGGTTGGCTTCATTTCAGAGGACCAGAGCTCCCCGCCTGGTCTATATGTAAAATTATAATTAAGCTATATGTATAGTGAACCAGAATGCCATGTAATAATGTGTGTGAATTAGCTTTTATGACTGTTAATGCACGAACAATCATTATCTTCATCGTGCATTTCACAGATTATTGACATTTTTATGTGTGCAAAATGAACGAGTTGTCTGTTTCTGTAGGTATTGTTGGTAGTGTGAGGGAGGCGGAGGGGCGGCGTGCAGCAGTGGGAGCTGCAGAGTTTGCTCGGTGCAGGAACAGATGGGAGAAACTCGCCAGGGGAGGATGAATTCCGGTCAAAAAGAAGGTGACAGCAGAGCGTGACCGCCAACATGTCCGCCACATACTCTCTCTCTCTCTCTCTCTCTGTGTCCTCCTCGCTCCCTCATCCCTCCTCATTGCAGCCTTTCTCTATTTCCTACTACATCTTTCTATTGTTTCTCATTTTTCTCTTCCTGGTGGTTCATGGACGGCGGTCGACATCCGGGTGTTCGGAGCCTTTACACTCGTTCATGTGTGATGGGAGGGAGGTTTTTTTTATTTCTTATTTGGGGGGAGTAATAGAGACTGAATCCACTGCCAACCCCCCCCCTTCCTTCTCCTGTTAACCACTGAGATCTTGATAAGTCACAGGGGAATGGCAAAGATATAAATATATATAAATGTGTCTGCGAGGGATATTTGGCTCAGGGATATTTTCAATATTTGCACAGGCCTTTTAAGTAAGTGTGCAGTTCACCAGAATGTGTCTGTTTTTCCATATGAAACTATCATTTTTTTTTGTGTTCATTTCTGATGAATTTGGCTGGTGTCCAAACTCCTGAAAGTCAGATTTGCAAGGTTTTTTTTTCTCCTCATTTTGCTTATGAGCCTTTTTAACGGCTCCTGGCCAAAAACACGCACTCAACCCCCCCCCCTCTCTCTCCTCCTCCCCCAACAGGCGGCTGTAACTCTGGGATGATTAGGAGCTGATGCAGACCTAAGGCGTGACTTCTTCACCCCGGCGAGTTTGTGGAAGGCGGATCATTAAGAGTGAAAGACTTGAACAGACAAACTTTAAAGCAGGCCAACATTTAAATGACGATTAAAAAAAAAATCTGCACAAAAGAAAGTAAGTTCAGCTGCCCCGCTATTTGACTTTTCTAAGAATTATCAGAGTTTTGCTCCTTAAAAAAAAAAAAAGAGAGAGAGAGATTTTCAAAATGAGTGACAGCAACTCTCAACGAAGTGATTAACAGCATAAAATTACAATAAATTATTGGGCTTTTTAAAAAAAGGACGAGCAGGTAACAGAGTGACAATCTGCTGTCTCGGAGAAGAATGAGGAAATTGAATGTGTGTCGAGTGGGTGGGTGCAAACAACAAAGCACAACTCAAGATGTGTTTGAAGGCTTTTCAAGTCCTGGCGACAGGTGTAGTCAGTCGGCATCAATCAATGTATTACTTGTTGGGTTTTTTATAGTTTACTTATACAATCTTTCCCCTCATTTAATCCACTCACTTGGATGATGGATAAGTGCCTTTTTTGTATAAATGTGTGTAAAATAATCATCTATGAACCTTGTAGGCCCTCTAAATTATCAGTTTTTAGTCAGGTAACCTTTCCACACAGTTATATAAAGCTGTTAATGTCACTCAAACTGTACAATACAAACACCACTTTTGCAGTACTTTAAGAAGAGATAACTAATTTTTACAAAAGGAGCCAAAGCCCTCGAATGTCACATTTTTAAAGATAGACAGGTTTATCAAAACTTTACATATAAAATGAGCAAATTTTGTTTAAATGTGAGACTTTCTGTTCTAAAAAATAAGCATAAAAGAAGATATATGATGCCAACTTTCAGTATTTAACTGTTTTTCACACACCAAATACGTATTAAGGCCTAAATTGAAAGTCTAATTATACATCTGCATGCACTCACACCTATAGTTTATGAAAATGTAAAGTAAAATGTATAATTTTGGGGGGATTCAAATGTCATATGTTGCTCAGATTGTTCAACAAATACATGAATATATGAGCCAAAGCATTAAAAATGGGATGAACTACTGTAGGATGAATGTGGGACTCTCACTCTTCAAAAAGAGATGGTACAGTATGTGTGGTATCTGCCTGTACACACACACATTACGATACACACCCATACAAGCTAAACCCCTCCCATCGCCGCCCACACACACACACACATACTGTACACACACTCCCCACCGCTTTTATATATATATAAAAAAAAAAGGCAAACTGTACACACAGACTCGGATCCAAAAAAACAGATGCTGCTACGCACCAACACATGCAGAACCGGGTATCAGTTTTTAGCATCGCATTCGTCATATGTGCCACACACACACACACACACACACACACACACGGATGTAAACACACAAACAAATTACATGTTTGCAGTTCAAAAATTAGAGATTAGTCTGAAGAGAGGCTGATCTTAGCGGTTAAGGTTAATGTGAGTCTGGACCTGGGAGGCTCCACTCAGGGTGAAAAAGTCCACTGAGGCAAAAATTAGTAAAAATAAAAGGTAAGAAAAGAGGAAACTGAAACAAGTCAACTCATATTCAATTCAAAGCCAGTACTACACATGTGACGTGACTGAGTGATGAAGTTACACCATTGGCTACTGAAGCTAAGTATCCCAGAGTGCGATTATAGTGCAACAATTACCCACCGAAGGAAAACCATCATGTGACTTCCTGTCAATTTCCACTTGTTACATGCATCTAGTGTCCTTTCAAAATAAAACATTTCTGCATTCATGGTAAATAAAATCAAAGCAATATGACAATATGCATTCACAAAATCACTATTTAGGGGTTAGCATTGAGATTAAGGTGATAGTTATTGCATTAAAACTCAAATGTATAAAATATATATAGTTTAAATCTTCCTGTCTCAGCTTTAAGTAAAAGAAAGTCAACTTTACTGAGGGTGAGCCACCAGAAAACACAGCCGCAAGCTAAAGACAGGAAATAAGACACGATTTTGAAATGGGAGTGTGTGTGTGTGTGTGTGTGTGTGTGTGTGTGTTGAAGCAACGCCACTAATAATACTGCTGACTCTGTCTCTTTACTCATATCTCACACACACGTTGGCAATCAGAACAACTAATGATACGACTGTCAATTTTATCTCTTTCTCTCTCTCTAGCTCTTTTCCACTCTGTCACACACACTCACACACACACACACACACACACACACGCTCGCTCGCTCGAGGCTTTTTGGCGCAGCACCGTCACTCTGCCATACTGAGGAGGCAGGTGTTAATTACCGAGTGAAGCGGGAGCTAAAAAGGTGGACGCCGTGGAAGAGAAGAAGAAATTGGACAACACCCTCCTCCACACACACACACACACACACACACACACACACACACACACACACACACACACACACACACACACACACACACACACACACACACACACACACACACACACACACACACACACACGCGTTCGCCACCTCACACAGGCGCAGCAGCCACAACAACACACCTTTGTTCCCCAATTAGAGGCCCCACAGCTCGCGACTCCTCATCTGTCGCCGCGGTGACGGTGTCTTAACAACACGGGAGCCTCAAAAAATTACACAAAAGGAGAAAAGAAACCTTCATCGACTTTGTTCACACTGCAGCAGGAACTGAACTCAGACCAGATTGTTTTACCCCCTTATCAAAGATCTAACTTTTGGTTGAAGTGCTCTCAAGCAAGGCATTTCACCTACAGAGCTTCATTTATGCTGAATCATGTGATACAAGTTTACAAAGCTGATTTTAGGTGCTCAGAGGTTAGCAGCTACAATACTTTGATTTGATATCATTTATTTAACAAGTCTTATTCCATCAGATTATTTAATTGACCTTTTCTGCTTCAATTTTGCTTTACTCCTGACTTTCTTTTGCCTTAATCTGCAGTATTAGTATAGGTAAATTGGCTAATTATGCATTTTGTTGTCAATAGCAACCAATCAAAGTTCATTTCTATAGCACCTGTTGTATAGGTTAGCGCAATTCAAACTGCTTTAAAGATGACTGATAAGCTCATAATAAGACAGAACAAATGTAAAAGAACAATTAGAGACAAAGGCAAAAATGAAAACACATAAAGGAGAATAAAACATTTTAAATATTTATAGTAGATGGGTTGAATCTGGGTCCTTTTCCACAGAGTCCACCATGTTTCTACAGTAGCCCAGGATGGACAAATTTAAAGGCTCTAAAGACGGCCTTCTGCCTTATTTGTGAGTCTGCAACTTCACCATTAGAGGCCACTAAATCCTACACACTGCACCTTTAAATTGTACAACTCAGAGTTTCGTTGTCAGGTTTCAGCCATAGACTGTATATAAGAAATGCTGTTGTGTTCTTGTGACATTCTAGAATGTAGAATTATTAATATTCTAGAATGTTATTAAATAATATTCTAGAATGCTATTAAATAATATTCTAGAATGCTATTAAATAATATTCTAGAATGTTAATAATTCTACATTCTAGAATGTGACATCACCCATTGGTTTGTGGACTGCTGCTCGGAAGCCAATAGTTTCGAATCTAGGCAGCGCCATCTTGAAAATTTCAGGTGCATGCTGGGAAAAATAAAAAACACACGGATTCTACTTATATGGGCATGAGGTGGGGCTATGGGCGGAGCGGGGAGGTTGCTATGGTTGCGAGGGCTGGATCTCGAGGACATTGGTCAATCAACCTGTCAATCAGGACGTAGCCACGCCCTAATGCATACCCTGCTTTATCGTCACATATAAAATCAGGGAGGCCAAAATGTCCCAAATGAACATCATACTGCATTGAAGGCTTTAAACTAGCGATTGAGACCATAAACACATTTTGAAAACGTTTACTGAGGTTAGAAATCAAGTGAGAAGTTGGTGAATTCTCCATTGACTTGTATAGAGACGGTCGCCCCCTGGTGGCCTTTTGATAGAATGCAGCTCTAAGTTACTTCCGCATTGGCTTCTTTTCAGAGGACAGGAACTCCCCGCCTGGTTTCAGCAAACACACTCTGAACAGCTGACTGCAACAAAACACCAACGACCTAACAACTGGTTTAACTGTGGTGCATCAGCAATAATCATCACTGGTCCCAAATCGCTCACACAAAACATCTGCCTCAATATAAGACAACTCTACTCAAACATCTGCGACCTCCGAGTGAGTCTTGACAACAACCTCTCATTTAAAACACCACATAAATCACCAGCCTCCTCCTCCTCTTCCTCCATCATCATCATCATCATCATCATCGCCACTCTTCATCCTGCAGCCTCCATTCATCTAATGCAGGGGTGTCAAACTCATTTTCATTCAAGGGCCACATACAGACCAATTTGATTTCATGTGGGCCGGATTATTAAAAAGATGGAGGGAAAGAAGGAAGGAAGGAAGGAAAGAAGGAAATAAGAAGGGAAGGAAGGAAAGACAGGCAAAAGGAAGGAGGGAAGAAAGGTAGGAAAGAGGGATAGTGAAGGACGGATAGACAAGGATAGAAGGGAGACAGGAAAAAAGGAAGAATGGAAGGAAGGACAGAAGGAAGAAAGGACAGAAGGAAGGAAGGAAGGAAGGAAGGATAACCCCATGTTTTTCTTTCTTCCCTCCTCACTTTTATTCTTTGCTTCCTTCTCCTTCTCTTTCCTTCCCACCTTCCTTCCATTTGCCCTTCCTTCTTTTCCTTCCTTCCTTCCATCCATCTGTCCTTCCTCCAACCCTTCCATCTTCCTTCCTTCATTCCTTTCTCCCTTTCATCTTTCCTTCCTGTCTTCTTTTCCAACTTTTCCTTTCTTTTCTTTCTTCCCTCCTCACTTTTATTCTTTGCTTCCTTCTCCTTCTCTTTCCTTCCCACCTTCCTTCCATTTGCCCTTCCTCCCTTTCTGCCTTCCTTCTTTTCCTCCCTTCCTTCCTTCCTTCCATTTGCCCTTCCTCCCTTTCTGCCTTCCTTCCTCCCTTCCTTCCTTCCTTCCTTCCTTCCTTCTTTTTAATGGTCCGGCCCATATTAGATCAAATTGGGCTGTTTGTGGCCCTTGAAAATGAGTTTGACACCCCTGATCAAATGCAAACGTCTTATAGCCCAAAAACCCAGGACTAAGCACAAACATGGGGTTATCCTTCCTTCCTTCCTTCCTTCCTTCCTTCCTTCCATCTGTCCTTCCTGTGTGTGTGTTATTACAGTGGAACCAAGCAAACCAATGGCTAAAACTGACAATCAAATGTTTCCTATTGAGCAACATAGAGTGAGCATGTTTCATGTTTCCTGGCAGGAAATCTTTATAGAGAGACATTTCATTTATTCCCTATTAAAGCCCCATTAATACATGTTACTAACTTGGCATCTTCCTCAGAGTTTTGTGCTTTTTTTTTTTTTGTCTTGCAGGTGACCTTCAGATGCAGACATCCTGCTGGCCCGTTGGTCCTGCTTGACGCCACTATTATTATTAGTAGTCATATTTCTATCATTATTACTGTTATTATTGATGTTTCTGTGCTTCTCTCTCTCTCTCGCTCTCTCGCTCTCTCGCTCTCTCTCTCTCTCTCTCTCTCTCTCTCTCTCTCTCTCTCTCTCTCTCTCTCTCTCTCTCTCTCTACCAAGCCAGATTTGACGCCCACCTAAAACCCTAAAGCACCTTGTCCCCCTTTATTTTAACCCTTTCATGCATGAATTATGATAACCTCAGTCCGGACTTGTTTCCTAATTTGTTTAATTAACCTTTTTTCATCAAATTACATGACATAATAACGAGCAAAGTTACTGCAGATGATGTATTAGTGTCTACTGTGATGGCTGAAGTGCAACTATGCATCCAAATCCATCCAAATCAATCCATATAATAAACTTTCCACTGTAGTGATCTCTATGCATGAAAGGGTTAAACAGGTAGTCTCATTTAGATATGACTGTATTTTAACCCTTTATAGGACACTCATTGAAAGGAAGGAAGGAAGGAAGGAGGGATATTTTGGGATATTATAGTAGAGTATATTGCAGTTTTTTTTCCAATAAGGATTTATAGATGACTGACACGCAATTCTGGAGGTTTTCTTCCTGTTTTAAAGGGGAGTTTTTCCTCACCGCTGTCATCAAGTGCAGCTCATGTGGGATTGTTGGGTCTCAGTAAATTACAGAGTTCAGTCTAGACCTGCTCTCTCTCTCTCTGTGTGTGTGAAAAATGCCCTGAGATAAACTTCTGTAGTGATACGACGCTGTGTAAATACAATCCACTCGACAATTACAGGATGCAAATCTGAAAAAAGAAATAGCTATTGAGGAAAATAAAAATAAAAAAAAGCTGGCTATAGACGATATCAAAATTGCGGTTTGATATAATGAAACCCGCAGAGGAGCTCCAGGCAGTTCTTTGAAGTGTAGGAGACCCCTCGGATATGTGGGTGGTCTTCAAGTCAGAAAAAAAAAAAGTCTGGGCTTTTCATTTTCTAATAAAAACACCCTAAAATATTGCTGGTACCCAAAAAAAGAAAGTCGTTGGTGGTCACTGCTGCACAGACTGTGGAGGCCTCTGCAGAGGAGAAAAGACGTGATTATCATCATCATCATCATCATCATCGTCGTCGTCGTCGTTGAGAGGGAGCAGCTCGGTGTGATCCAGTCAAAATTTGAGGAGGAATGAGGGGGAAGAAGAAGAAGAAGAAGACGAAGAGAAAAAAACAGACAATATCGACCGGAAATTCAATGTGGCATCACATATGGGACACATAAGATCTGCTCTTTATAGTTCTGTTTGTGTATATGTGTATGTGTGTGTGTGTGTGTGTGTGTGTGTGTGTGTGTGTGTGTGTGTGTGTGTGTGTATTTCGAGTCTTGCTGCATTGTGAAGGTATGCAAAGCTGGCGACATGTGTAGCCATCATAAGGTCTGTGTGTCTATCTGTGTTTCATTTTCAGGAGGGTGGGGGGTGCCAAGAAGAATGGTGGAGTGTGTGTGTGTGTGCGTGTGTGTGTGTGTGTGTGTATGTATGGAGGGGGTGGTGGGGGGGCGGGGGTGTGTGAGGGCGCCACAGGTTTGAGGCAGATGGGCTCTGTGTCAGCCATGACAGGCGGCCAGGCTTCCTCGGCTTCCTCTGCACATTTTTGGAGCTCAACACACACACACACACACACACACACACACACACACACACACACACACACACACATACACACACTCGCACATAAACACACACACACACACTCCTCCCCTCCACATCCCTCTGATCAGGTAAATCTGGGCACCCTGTGGAAAGTTCTGGGGGATGAATATCACCCGAGGCTGTGAGTTTTTGTGACTCGGCCCCATCTGTCACAGATCTTCACCGGCCTCAGCTGCCAGGAGGGACCGCACCTCCTCTCCTCCTCCTCCTCCTCCTCCTCCTCCTCCTCTTCCTTCTCTTAGAAAGAGAGATAAGGAAAAACAGAGTGGAGGGCGAAGGAGCAGATCTGGGTTTTTTTTTTTTACCGATGTTGGTTCTGCAATGCTAATATGCTAATAATGCTAATGCTAATGCTAATAATAAACAATACCAGCAATAAGAATCAATCCAAAACTGCAATATCTCATCTTTCATCAGCTTTTTGAAGTTGAGAAGTCATATCTGATTGTATTAGTGAAATGATCTGGAGCGTCAATAAAAACGTCTCAATAGAAAAAGAAAGAAACAATAAGTCGTTTGAAGCTAGCTGATGCCTCCTGTTCTGATAAAACAGCCTTTTTTTTTTAAAGAAGAAGAAATGTTGAAGATACGAGCAAGAGATCAATTTAGTTTTATGATCTCCACATAACAAGCTCATTCTGCTGAGATCAGTGTCATTATTTCTGTTTGCATGAGCAGAAATGTAGTTTTACTAGTTTTGATATGTCAACATAAGAAGCTAACAAGGTTTCAAAAACTTTATTTTAACTATTTTCGCCCCTAAAAATGATTTAAAGTGATTCCTGCATGAAAGAAACTGCAGTTAACATGATTATTTAGTTATTACAAGTATGAAAAGTTCACTTCTTCAGCATAAAACAAGATGAAACTGTCACAATTTCACTTAGAAAATAGTACTTTGATGCAGATTCAGATACTTATAATGTCTCACCTTATAATACTATACTGAAGCTTTATTATTTATCACAGATTTTGCATTAATATAACCAAAAGAAACCTAAAAATGCAGTTTCACCTAACGTAATGAGGCATATGTGCATAATTAGGTTAATTAAAACTCATAATAATATAAAAATTGCATATGTTTTTATCTGAAATTGTCCAGAAATGAACAGCAAATGCTCATTTTCTTTGTTAAAATGAGTCACTGCTGGATGATACTGATAATTAACTGAATTTAAGTGATCCAGAGTGGATGCATGTCTTATATCAACTATAATTATGGGTGTTGTTTAATGAAAAAAATGCTTCATATGACTCCAAAATGACTAAAAATGACAATTAAATCTATAAATCTGCATTAGTTCTACATGAAAGCATGCAATCAGCTGCAAGGTGGTGCATCCTAGCTTAAGGCTCAGTACTGACTGATATATACATTTGTATTATGATAAAGCCCTGCAGCAGCACAGCGAGGGTTAACAGCGGCCCAGAGGAAATGCCTAATTCATCCTCTTTGGTTTTGGTTCCTCTCTGAGCTATTTCCTGTTGGACGAGCCGTACAAAGCTCTGCCAGATCAACGAGCATGAATCATCTCAATATAGACTGCTTTTTTTTTTTTTTTTTCATTCCTCCTTCTTCTTCTTCTTTTACAGTTACACTTTTGCTGATGCTTTTTTTTTTTTATATCCAGAAATAAAAGATCAAATGTGAAGCGGCGGCGGCAGTGGAGGAAGGAGCTAAAATAGCAACGAGGACGGGGGGAGCCGGTGGTGAAGGAGGTCAAAGGTGAGAGCGTCTTAAATGATGGAGTGAAGTGAGATGGATAAATGGTGGATACAGGAAAGGAAGGAGGAAAGACGACGATAAGGCTCGATAAGGCTTCTGTTCTGATATCGTGCTTGGATAGCGTAGCATGTTGCAGTTGTGAGTGCAAAAAAAAGCTGAAATGTACCTTTAAAAGTGTAGAAAACAGAAAATCCAGCTTTTAAATATGTCATTATCTCATCTTTATGATAGTTAAATTAGCTCATAATCTGATTTAAGTTTATATTTTATATCTTTTAATAAGATCAGATTAAAAAGTGACAGATAGACCCTCAAAAATATGTGTATTTTAAATGTTAGGAAGATATTTTAGGTGTTAATTTGGCTTTAAAATTAATCTAAGATTGTATTTTTTAACATTTTTGTGTAGTTTTTCACATTTTTTGGCTCATTAATGTGTGTGAGTGATGTTTTTTGTCTCTTTGCTGCATGTCAGGTAATCTACTATCTGTGTCTTTACTCCTGTTTTTGCACTTTTATGTTGTATTAATCTGAGTTTTGATAGCAATTACATGTCAAACATATGCAAACAAAGAACATTTGGTTTGCTCAGGGCCACAAAAATTATTGAGCCGGCCCTGCACAGTAACATTTTAATCAGACGCTGTTTTAATTTGCTGTTATATGCAGATTTGAGGTGAAGTTTCATGCAGCTTTCTTTAACCTTTATCTAACATTTGGTGCAAGCTGCCAGTCACATCACCTTCAGCTCCCACATCTTAATGTTTGCTGGATTTGTGTTATGCTAGTATAAGAGTATAAAGCATAAAAACCTCCTGTATGTCTTCAGGAACTAAGAGAAACAGCCTTATTTTAGCTCCACAGCAGTAAAATCCCTGTTTTCTGCTCATTAATGTGTGTGAGTGATGTTTTTTGTCTCTCTGCTGCATGTCTTTACTCATGTTTTTGCACTTCTATGTTGTATTAATCTGAATTTTGATAGCAATTACATGTCAAACATATGCAAGCAAAGGACATTTGGTTTGCTCAGGGCCCCAAATATTACTGGGCCGGCCCTGCACAGTAACATTTTAATCAGACGCTGTTTCAATTTGCTGTTATATGCATGTTGTAGGTGCAGATTTGAGGTGAAGTTTCAGCTGCCAGTCACCTTCTGCTCCCACATCTTAATGTTTGCTGGATTTGCGTTATGCTAGTATAAGAGTATAAAGCATAAAAACCTCCTGTATGTCTTCAGGAACTAAGAGAAACAGCCTTATTTTAGCTCCACAGCAGTAAAATCCCTGTTTTCTGCTCATTAATGTGTGTGAGTGATGTTTTTTGTCTCATTGCTGCATGTCTTTACTCATGTTTTTGCACTGCTATGTTGTATTAATCTGAATTTTGATAGCAATTACATGTCAAACATATGCAAACAAAGAACATTTGGTTTGCTCAGGGCCACAAATAGTATTGGGCCGGCCCTGCACAGTAACATTTTAATCAGACGCTGTTTCAATTTGCTGTTATATGCATGTTGTAGGTGCAGATTTGAGGTGAAGTTTCAGCTGCCAGTCACCTTCTGCTCCCACATCTTAATGTTTGCTGGATTTGCGTTATGCTAGTATAAGAGTATAAAGCATAAAAACCTCCTGTATGTCTTCAGGAACTAAGAGAAACAGCCTTATTTTAGCTCCACAGCAGTAAAATCCCTGTTTTCTGTAACTAGTTTTGAAAGGTTTTCACGTGCCAGACAGTTGTGGACTTTTCCTCATCCCGGCAGAGCAGCATGTTGTCTTAATGCTCAAGCTACTACATGAAGAAAAAAAAAAAAATCACCATTGTTGGGGAGTTATGAGGTTTCTTTTACAGGATGGGTGGGGAGAAAAAAAAAGAAAAGAAACCAACAACGGTGGATCTTTTGGGT
This sequence comes from Scomber japonicus, assembly GCF_027409825.1. Taxonomy (NCBI): domain Eukaryota; kingdom Metazoa; phylum Chordata; class Actinopteri; order Scombriformes; family Scombridae; genus Scomber; species Scomber japonicus. The sequence goes on from NC_070601.1 coordinate 2,857,859, forward strand.
TGTTTGGAAGAAAACTCTGCAAACGTTCCTTGGAAGTAGATGTGGATGAGAAGATAACGAAACAGACGGGAGGTTTTACACGCGACCAAAAATCTGCAAACGGGAGCCAAGCAGAGAAAACTAACAGCAGAGGCCAGAAGAAGAAGAAAAAGAAGAAGAAGTAAAAGAAGAAAACATGGGGCCTCTTTCAAATAAAAAAATCAAACAATTAAAAAAGAAATGAGTAGAGAAAGCTTTTTTTTTTTTTTTTTTGTCTGTTTTCTAACAAACTAACTAATGACTACTGAAGGAAAGAAAGTCTGGGGTTTGCTTAAGGACATGTAATAATAATACTAGTAATAAAAAGTATAAAAAAAAAGAAAAAGAAAAAGCACACCTTATGAAACATATGGACACTTGGCACATTTTTTGGCACCCGCTTAATAGTTCCACTCCCAAAGTCAGATTCTGTGGTTTTGAAGCACCGCCGCTGCATATGGAAGTGTTAAACTTTTTGTCACCTTTAATTGACATCATATTGTGCCGATTGAACTTTGAAAAAGTCGTGGTAAACACTTTTTTTTTTTTTTTTATTTCCCCCCACCGGTATGGATCGACCCGTATGTGTATATGTGTGTGTGTGTGTGTGTGTGGGTGTGTGTGTGTGGGATTATTCGGGGTATACGACACTTTTTTGGAGCCAGGAAAGGTTTTTTTTTTTTCTTTTCTCTCTCTCTTTCGCTCTTTTTTTTTTTTCCCCTTGTGAAGAAAAGTAGCTTGCAGTAATGCCGAGCTTTTACGAGCAAGAAAGGAGAAGCTAAGTGCACTGAAACGGAATACGACATCAAAATTAGGACTTGTGTGTGCTGTGTGAAATGGAATAAGTTATCAAAAATCACTGAAATTAGGTAGGTTGGCTCTCCCTTCTGGGCAAGACGCAAAGATCTAGGCGCTAGGAAACAGAAAAAAAAAGAAAAGATGTAGGGTAAAAACTCTGGTTAGCAGCCGGCTCTCCCTTGGACATTGGTTTTTTAAAACAGGGGGGTGGGGGGTGTGGGCGGAGTGATGAGACACATGATTGATTAATGACTTACTTCTTCACTTAAAGGCCACAGCTACTTCTTCTTTTTTTTTTTTTTTTTTTTTTTTATACACTCGTCTTCAAGTCGCAGCGTTCATTTAAATTTAATTTATGAGGGAACGCTAAGGTAAGGCTGGATCGGCGCTCGTCAGCTCACTCAGGAGACAAGGTTGGTGTCAGGAGAGCCTTGGTTGTCTTGGTAGGGGGAAAATATATAGCGCGCGCGTGTGTGTGTGTGTGTGTGTGTGTGTGAGTGTGTGTGTGTGTGTGTGTGTGTGTGTGTGTGTGTGTGTGAGTGGGAGCCTTCAGACTGCACGCGTTTGAGGAGGCGGCGTCATAAATAATGCACCCCATCTAAAAAGGGAAGGCTCTCCAATTAATGCACAGACAAATGGGGGAAACTGTGAAAGAAAGAAAGAAAGAAAGAGAAAGAAAGAAAGAGGGGAAAAAACACAACTTTGCACACAGCAAAATTCTCTTTTTTGTCCCTTATCACCCCCCGTTGTGCAAAAGTACTCTGCATCACCTCAAGAAAGTCCAAGAAAGAAGCAAAAATCTGTTAAGTTTGGAGCTTTTCAAACAGCAGTGAGCTAAATTCTCCTCTTTTATTTGTTTTAAATCCAGTTTTGCACAGTTTTATGCACGCTTGGCATCATTCCCTATTCATGCCAGACTACCGAGAAGAAATATCAGATTTTAAAGAAGCACAGTCAGATTTTGCACACTCCCATATGTTTTCCTCCAACTTTTTTTTTCCGCATTCATAATACACTCAGCACTCTGAGCTGGCTTAAAATTAGATTTTGGGAATGTCAAGAGAGACAATTTGGTTAAAGACATAAAAAAAGCAGCAGTTTTTTGGCTCAGTTTGTCTTGTTTTCATGGTATTATAACATTTATTTACTGTCTTTACTGCCTTTTTGTGTGTGCAAGCATATGTTTTGCATTTAAAATGTTATTCTGAGGCATCAAAATGACAAAAAAAAGCCACAATTTGCTCCTTTAAGAAGTCAGATTATATTAATCTGACGCAGAAACAGACCTACATGTCATGAAATGTGGAGTTCGTTCTCAGTCAAAGCTGTTATTAGGACAAGTTCCAACAACCTGACAGTTATTAGCTATGCATGGCTTCCTTTTCCCCTTCATAAAATTCACATTCACCTATTTGCATGTAGTACCCGAACATATCATGTTATTGAACTTCCTCCTCTGTGCTAAAAGCCCTCAGCTCCGCTCAGGTGTGTGTATCCAACTCAGCTGCAGGGAACAAAATACAAATGCATATTTTATGGAACAAAAACCTCAAAGCCAAACCTAGATATTAGTCACTTTAGTAATTAAAAATGTATATTGCTCTGTGCCGTCTCACATTGTGCATTATTAAAGCTGCATTTTTTCCTTTTTTTCTCTCTCTCTCTCTCTCTCTCTCTCCTCCTCTCTCTCTCCTCTTCTCAAACTTACATCGGCTCAAAAGGATTTTTAATGCAAAACACTCCCTGAGAGTGGCTGCGTGCACTTCGCTCGGCTCCTCCGGGTGAATTAGCAGACTTGTAGCAGATGAGGGAAAAAAAAAAAAAACACGGTGAATTTGTATTGGCAGGAGTTCCTTCGCAGGTGTCCTCCAACTGGGTGTGTTGTAATTACACTAAATCCCATTTGTTGGAGGAGAGAAGCTGCAGGTAGTGAAACACGAGAGAGAGAGAGGGAACGACGCGTCTGTGCAGAAACAGTGAAGACAAATAGTGTCATTACATCTTTATCATCAACTAGAAAAAAGGATTATGGTCAATAAACTGAGCTGAAGTAAATATTTGTGCTGTGATTTTGACAATAGGTTTTTGTCTTTTTATTAAAAGGACATAAGAGATAAAGACAGACTTCATAATATTAATAGATAGGATGAAGTAAAAGCCATTTTCCAAAGAGTTTAAACACCTAAATTTGATTTTGGTCATCTTTATGTGGCTAGAAATGATCTTTTAGTCATAAAAATGACATCATAAATAAACCTTAATGTTATTATTTCTCTTTTCTTTCAGCAATACTGTTTGGATGTGTTTAACCCTTTATAGGACACTCATTGAAAGGAAGGAAGGAAGGAAGGAAGGAAGGGAAGAAGGGAGGAAGGATGGAAGGAAGGAAGGAAGGATGGAAGGAAGGAAGGAAGGAAGGGAGGAAGGGAGGAAGGAAGGACGGAGGAAAGAAGGAAGGAAGGAAGGACGGAGGAAAGAAGGAAGGAAGGAAGGAAGGGGGGAGGAAAGAAAGAGAGAAGGAGGGAGGGAGGAAGGGAAGAAAGAAGGGAGTAGAGAAGGAGGGAGGGAGGAAGGACAGATGGAAGGAAGGAAAGGAAGGAAGGACGGAGGAAATAAGGAACGAGGGAGGGAGAAAGGGAAAAAAAGAGGAAGGGAAGAAAGAAGGCAGGGAGGAAGGAAAGGAGGGAAGGAAGGAAAGAAGGAAGGAAGGATATTTTGGGATATTTACAGAAGTGACCAAATATTATTTGCCCAATAAAGAGTTAAAGGGTTAATTCACCTCCCTAAAAAGTGTGAAACTAAGTCTGATTTTGACTTCCTAAGTGGAGATTTTAACAAAATATGATATAATTTGTCTAATTTTTTACCTTTTGTGAGCTTAAGTCTCATAAAAAGTGAAATCTTATATATAAGTATTTCATAATATGTCAAAATTCTGCTTCAGCATCCCAAAACTTTGCCTTAAAACTTCTATTTTCTGTTTCCTATTTCCATTCTTTGACTAATTTAATAATCATTTAATATTTAATGAGTAACTAATTTATCCTGCATACCCTAAAAAACATAGAAAATAATAAAAAATCTGAAAAATACACAACAATGAGACACACAAAGAGAGATAGGGTTAATATATAATGAAATAAATGTATGTTTCTTTCTTTTTTTTGGTAGAAATGGGCATCCAAGATTGTTTCTGTCATGGCTCTGAAGGGTTCATACGAGGTTAAAACATTCACAACAGTCACAATAATCCAACTACACATGAAAATCCACCTTAAATCAAACAATAACTGAGTCTGATGACAAGAAAACCTGCATAAACTCCATTAATAAGTGATATAATTCGTCTAATTTTTTACCTTTTGTGAGATTAAGTCTCATAAAAAGTAAAAAGTATTTCATAATATGTCAAAATTCTGCTTCAGTATTTCAAAACTTTTAATATTAACTAATTTATCCTGCAGAAAATAATTCAAATTTTGAAAAATACACAATAATTAGACCCCACAAAGAGAGTTAGGGATAATATATAACTAAATAAATGTATGTTTTTTTTCTTTTTTTGGCAGAAATGGGCATCCAAGAACAAAAATAAGTGGTTTCTGTCGTGGCTCTGAAGGGTTCATACCAGGTTACAGTAACAATAACGCAACTACACATGAAAATCCACCTTAAATTAGACAATTATGGAGTCTGATGATGAGAAAACCTGCAAAAACTGCATTAAAGTCACATTTCGCTCAACTTCCAGACACCCAACCTACTGAGTTAGTACATTACATCATATTAAAACTTACTAAATAAAATCTAATTATTCCGTAACAGCAGGAGTACGAGCCTCTTACATATCTTTACAGTGAATAGTCAAATTAAAAAAGTATAGAATTACAAGCTGCTAATTCCTTCAAATAGACGACCAATTACCAAATCAAAGTGAGCCGAGGAGCACAGATGCTGGCGGTTGAATTCACTCACTCTGAACAAAAGAGGAGGTGATAACACACACACACACACACACACACACACACACACACACAGAAAGGAAATACACACAAATACACACACCTGCAGAGTGGAATGATTACATACATGTGTTGTAAGTTAATGCACGTGCAGAAGCTAGTTTTTTAGGGGGTTGGAGACCTTTCATAGCGTCACATATTAGTCACAAGGCGTCTTTTTTTTTTTTTTTTTCCACATGAAGTTTTACACTGCCTAATCTATTACCCTCCAAATGGGATTTTAATTGAATTGGCGTCAAAACGACAAACAATGACGCCTCTGTTGCAATTAATAAAATCACAGCGCAGAATCTATGAGGCTTGATATGAACCTCCATTCAAATCAAGTTCATTAATGTAAATGCGAGCCCATTCAAAGAGGCTCCCAATTTTTCAAACACACACACACACACTTTTTTTCACTTTTTGAAAAGGAGGCACAACAACAGAGGAGATCAGATGTGTTTGCTTCTTTTTTTTTTTTTGTTCTGATGAAGATGAAAAGGAGGATGATGACACTTATTATAGATGCAGGAAGTGAGAAAAAACACTGAATAAAAATCTCAAAAGCTAGATTAGAGATGATTGTCTCTGAAAATTGAATCAACTTTTCATTTTTATAGAGAGGTGGTGGTGAGGAGGGGAGGTTGGAGGGGGGGTGGGGGTTGTTGTAATCTATCAATATTGAGAAATAACTATCATGGCTGTTTTTACAAAGCGGTTACACTGTTTTTTTTTTTTTTAATGAGAGCCCTTCTGCTACCAGTGGCTGAGTAAATACAATGAGGTGATTAAAAGGAAGGGGAATGCTTTAAGCGCGACGCTAATTAAATGGGTATGCTAATGCTGTCATACTTAGCAGATGGAAGAAGAATCACTTAAGTGTAATGCACATGTTATGGTATTTTTTCGACATGACATGGAGGCCCCTCGTGGGATCGCTCGCTCTCCGCCATCGCCGCCATTGCTGTCACTGTCACATGTTTCACAACACACACACACACACACACACACACTTTCGCAGCGTGTAAAAAAGTTGCGAGTGTGTGAGTTGTGTGAGTTGTGTGAGTGGAGCCGACGCCACCGCCACCGCCGCCTGTATGCATATAGAGTAACACACACACACACACACTTTTACACCACATTGTACAGATTTGGATCAAATGTGTCATTTCAGACGGCTGTCAGGTTTTCTGGTGAGAGGATGTGACAGATTTACATTTTTAGATGAAGTGGAGTACGATGCAAACCGACAAAAACACACACATACACACACACACACACAAAAAAAATTTTAAAACTCAAAAGGAAAAAAAAAAAGAGTTGTGGTGTAAAAATAAAAATAATAAAAACTGACTTTTTTTTATCCCTTTGTGGTTTTTCTGGCATATTTCGTGACAGATTGGAGTTTTAGTTGTACAAACATTTCTCTAAAACCAGAGCGGCTTGCAAAGACACGACGTAATCTGATTGGCTGTGACTGAAAAATCTCAGTAGGTGGGATTAAATCACACTTGTACTGTACGACTCTTCTTCTTCTTCTTCTTCTTCATCATCATCATCAACTCCAGACTCTCTGTTATACTGTTTATATGAGCGGTTAACCCTCCTGTTGTCCTCAAGTCAAGGAAGGAAGGGAGGAAGAAGGACGGAAAGAGGGAGGAAGGAAGGGAGGAAGGAAGGAAAGGAGGGAGGAAGGAAGGAGGAAGGAAGGAAAGGAGGGAGGAAGGAAGGAGGGAAGAAAGGAGGTGAGGAAGGAAGGAATGGGGGGAAGGGAGGGAGGAAGGAAGTAAGAAGGAAGGCCAGGAGGGAGGAAGGAAGGAAAGGAGGGAGGACGGAAGGGAAGAAGAAGGAAGGAAAGGAGGAAGGTAGGGAGGAAGGAAGGAAAGGAGGGAGAAAGGAAGGAAAGAAGGGAGGAAGGAAGGGAAGAAGAAGGAAGGAAAGGAGAAAGGTAGGGAGGAAGGAAGGAAGAAGGAAGGACAGGAGGGAGGAAGGAAGGAAAGGAGGGAGGACGGAAGGGAAGAAGAAGGAAGGAAAGGAGGAAGGTAGGGAGGAAGGAAGGAAAGGAGGGAGGAAGGAAGGAAAGAAGGGAGGAAGGAAGGGAAGAAGAAGGAAGGAAAGGAGGAAGGTAGGGAGGAAGGAAGGAAAGAAGAAAGGAGGTGAGGAAGGAAGGAAAGGAGGGAGGAAGGAAGGGAAGAAGGAAGGAAAGGAGGAAGGTAGGGAGGAAGGAAGGATGGAAAGAAGGAAGGAAAGAAGGAAGGACAGAGGAAAGAAGGACAGAGGAAAGAAGGAAGGCAGGTATGGAGAAAGGAAGGAAGGGATGAAGAAGGAAGGAAAGGAGGGAGGAAGGAAGGCAGGTAGGGAGAAAGGAAGGAAGGGATGAAAAAGGAAGGAAAGGAGGGAGGAAGGAAGGAAAGAAGGAGGAAGGAAGGAAGGAAGGAAAGAAGGAAGGTAGGAAGAAAGGAAAGAAGGGAGGAAGAAAGGAAAGAAGGAAGGAAAGGAGGGAGGAAGGAAGGGAAGAAGAAGGAAGGAAAGGAGGGAGGAAGGAAGGAAGGAAGGAAGGATGGATGGAGGAAAGAAGGAAGGAAGGAAGGTAGGAAGAAAGGAAAGAAGGGAGGAAGAAGGAAGGAAAGGAGAAGGAAGGGAGGAAAGGAAAGGAAAGGGAAGGAAAAAAGGAAGGGAGGAAGGAAGAAAGTGGGATGGAGGAAGGAAGGGAGGAAAGAGAGAGATAGGAAACAGAGAGAAGGAGGGAGGAAGGACAGACAGAAGGAAGGGAGGGAGGAAGGAAGGAAGGAAGGAAGGGAGGGAGGAAGGAAGGAAGGAAGGAAGGAAGGAAGGAAGGAAGGAAGGAAGGAAGGAAGGAAGGAAGGAAAGAAGGAACATTCAAAACAGACAAGGTCAATTTGACCAGGTATTGATTGGTGGGAGATGTTTCGATACTACTCGATATCTATTCATTTATATTTATTTATTTTTAAAAGGTATCAATGGAAGGAAGGTAGGAAGAAAGGAAAGAAGGGAGGAAGAAGGAAGGAAAGGAGAAGGAAGGGAGGAAAGGAAAGGAAAGGGAAGGAAAAAAGGAAGGGAGGAAGGAAGAAAGTGGGATGGAGGAAGGAAGGGAGGAAAGAGAGAGATAGGAAACAGAGAGAAGGAGGGAGGAAGGACAGACAGAAGGAAGGAAGGGAGGAAGGAAGGAAGGAAGGGAGGAAGGAAGGAAGGAAGGAAGGAAGGAAGAAAGGAAGGCAGGTAGGGAGAAAGGAAAGGAGGGAGGAAGGAAGAACGGAGGAAAGAAGGAAGGAAGGAAGGATGGAGGAAAGAAGGAAGGAAGGACGGTAGGGAGAAAGGAAGGGAGGAAGGAAGAAAGTGGGATGGAGAAAGGAAGGGAGGAAGGAAGAAAGTGGGATGGAGAAAGGAAGGAAGGAAAGAAAGAGAGAAGGGAGGAAGGAAGAAAGTGGGATGGAGAAAGGAAGGAAGGAAAGAAAGAGAGAAGGGAGGAAGAAGGAAGGAAAGGTGAAGAAAGGAAAGGAAAGGAAGGAAAAAAGGAAGGGAGGAAGGAAGAAAGTGGGATGGAGGAAGGAAGGGAGGAAAGAGAGAGATAGGAAACAGAGAGAAGGAGGGAGGCAGGACAGACAGAAGGGAGGAAGGGAGGAAGGAAGGAAGGAAGGAAGGAAGGAAGGAAGGAAGGAAGGAAGGAAGGCAGGTAGGGAGAAAGGAAAGGAGGGAGGAAGGAAGAACGGAGGAAAGAAGGAAGGAAGGAAGGATGGAGGAAAGAAGGAAGGAAGGACGGTAGGGAGAAAGGAAGGGAGGAAGGAAGAAAGTGGGATGGAGAAAGGAAGGAAGGAAAGAAAGAGAGAAGGGAGGAAGAAGGAAGGAAGGGAGGAAAGGAAAGGAAAGGAAAGGAAAAAAGGAAGAGAGGAAGGAAGAAAGTGGGATGGAGGAAGGAAGGGAGGAAAGAGAGAGATAGGAAACAGAGAGAAGGAGGGAGGCAGGACAGACAGAAGGAAGGAAGGGAGGGTGGAAGGAAGGAAGGAAGGAAGGAAGGAAGGAAGGAAGGCAGGTAGGGAGAAAGGAAAGGAGGGAGGAAGGAAGAACGGAGGAAAGAAGGAAGGAAGGAAGGATGGAGGAAAGAAGGAAGGAAGGGCGGTAGGGAGAAAGGAAGGAGGAGGAAGGAAGAAAGTGGGGTGGAGAAAGGAAGGGAGGAAGGAAGAAAGTGGGATGGAGAAAGGAAGGAAGGGAAAGAAAGAGAGAAGGGAGGAAGAAGGAAGGAAAGGAGAAGGAAGGGAGGAAAGGAATGGAATGGAAAAAAGGAAGGGGAGGAAGGAAGAAAGTGGGGATGGAGGAAGGAAGGGAGGAAAGAGAGAGATAGGAAACAGAGAGAAGGAGGGAGGAAGGACAGACAGAAGGAAGGGAGGGGAGGAAGGAAGGAAGGAAGGAAGGAAGGAAGGAAGGAAGGAAGGAAGGAAGGAAGGAAGGAAGGAAGGAAGGAAGGAAGGAAGGAAGGAAGGAAGGAAGGAAGGAAGAAGGATAATAATAATAATAACACACCTGGGTGAGTGAGTAACATTAGTTTGAGTCCAGCATCATGTTTTCCTCACAGATGATTTGCACTGATGAGAGCCAGGAGGAGTTCTGGATCGATGGATCTGACGCTCCATGCTCTCTCTCTCAAGTAAATATGCATTAGTGTTTATTTTCCTAGCGCAACGTTATTTAGTTTAAGTGCTTTTTAAATTAGGTAATGTTTATTTTGCTCGTCTGTGTTTCATCTTGAAGGATTCTCTGAAATGAACTATGATCATGACGCCACTACGGGTCACACGGCTAACAAATCACAAGAGGTCTTCGTTGTCACTGATGTTCACTGAATTTGGGAGTTATTTCGAGGTGAGTCATCCCC